>NC_133805.1:4705070-4960070 GCF_043250625.1 Sebastes fasciatus
TGGCTCGGTCTTAAAGGGAAACGCTGCAGCGTTGGGTACCTCCTGGAGCAAACGTGAGTTGCAGTGGAAAAGGGACGAGTTCCTCAGGTGGCGTGCTTTTATCCCTTGAGATAGTGGGCGTTTCCCCGGAGAAGACCCCACGTTTCCTGTTAGCCTCATCCAATGGGGCTGCTCCCGTTTGCACTCAACTGAGATCTCGCGTGAAGACGCGAGATTTCATGAGATGGCGGCTGGGTCCCCTGCTGTGATCAGGCTTTGAATCACCCATGTAGGCCGGTAACTCAGGCTTAGGCCTAGGCTCTGCTCTAGGCCGCTCTTTGTCTCGTGAGGTCCCTACACAGGTCATTGTAAGCACTTTTGTACATAATAAATCCAACAGACCCTCTTTTGAACTTAACTAAGTTCACCTACAGATATATTTATTATAAGCATAGATAATGTTACGAACAGATGTATTAATTATAAGCATCATCACACAACCTCTTTAGGGTCAACATCTTCACTATCCCCCACCATTTCCAGGAGACCCTGTCTCTCAGCTTGGAACATGGCCATCTGATAAGAAGGAGGTGCATCCGGATGCTTTCGTTGCACAGCAGAAATAATCACACGCTCAATGAGGTGGCGAATACATGGAATACAGCAACAACCACATAATACTAAGCATGCACACACAGCAAGGATTGAGGAGAATAGAGATACCACCATGGACTTCCATTTCCCAAAGGTACGGTCTAACCAGTCGTTAATGGGGCTGTTGATACCTGAGTCATCGTGCATCGATTTAGACAGCGTCCGGAGCCCCTCTAGCGCCTTAGTTACAGTCCCGTCCGGCGCTGTATTGTTAGGGATGAAAATACAACATGAGTCTTGGAACATTGAGCATACACCGCCTTTCTCTGCCAGCAGCATATCTAATGCCATTCTATTTTGGATCACCATCAGTGACGTAGGAGCCATTTGTTCAGCTAGTCCGGCAATTGCATCACGGGTTAGATTAGTCAAACGGAGAACATTATAGTGGATGTAGTTAATGCGGTCAACATTTTTGTTAGGAGTGATAGGGATCAGAGCACTTATTAGAGGTATGTTTTTAAAACCTGCAGCTATTTGGTCAGCTAGTTTATATTCATTAGGGGAGCTACCTCACTACATCATTCTTTATAATCTTGGTTTAGCCTTCCCCCCCTTGTAGCCCACACCCTCCACCCTGCTTCTGAGTGAAAGCATTGTCTATTGTTAAAGAGTTACTTGTGATTAGCTATTTTTAGCAGAGTGCAGAGGCGAGGATGATAAGTAATGTATCTAAACTAGTACAGTCTGTGCTTTCCCAGGTTATTCAGATTTATCTGAGTACACAAATTCTACACAAGGGTCATGGTATTTTCTCTCACATTCCCTCCTTTTATCATGAATAACTAAAATGGTAACTGAAAACACGAAAATACATGATGAATTGCATTAAGATAGTAATATGAAATGAAAACATTTAAAATACATGACAAATCACATTAAGAAAGTTTGTACAGAAGAACGAGGACAAGAGAGGTAAACACAAATGCTACAGCAAACGCCACTAGCAGTTTGCCGCACTGCATGATGCTTCTAGTTTGTCTTCCTGTGCGCAACTGAAAAACTTTTATCCGGGTGGTCCTATTTTATACTGGTTTGGGAAAGGAAGTGAAACTTCTCTCTGGTGGATTCTCCCCACCTCTGGTTCCTCTTTTTATCTATTTTAGCATTTATTCTAAGCAACAAGTTTTAATACAATGTGATATATAATGTTTTTCAAAAAACACCTAGATGAGTCCACCTAAACAACCATGTTAGCCTGATTTAACTGTAAATACAGGCAAGACCTTGTAACCTTCTTTCCCTTATGTGTATCTCATCACAGTCACAGTTTATACAGTATATGAAAAATAAAAAATATACGTGACCCTCTTTTCACGTAGCCTGGGCTCCTTGTGGGGCTGCCTCCTCTACTGCTTCAGGTCCTGTCCTGCTGCTGGGGCACTGTGTTAGGTGCCACCAGTTGAGTCCTTTTCCTGCAAGCTGCACAGCTGTTGCAGTTCTGGCCAGAACCTTGTGTGGGCCTGTCCAACGTGGCTCCGACCACTTCCTCTTTAACACCTTCAACCAAAGGTGTTCCGGGGGTCCGGGGTCAGGTCCTGGAACGTCCTCTGTGACAGGGGTGACAGGTTTGTCACCTGTATAGGAGAGAGCTGACACAAGAGCATTAACCTTCCAATAGTATGGTCTGTAACCGAGGTCAGGAAGGGGAGAGGGGTTTTGGGACGGCCCTGGGAAAGGTCGGCCACACGTAAGCTCAAATGGTGTGAGTCCTGTTATTGTGGATGATACACAGTGCCAAATTTGTGTTGTAGTCCCAGAGCCTTTTCGACAGATTGCAGGTCTTTATTTTTTAAATGTGAACCATTATCTGACCTGATCAATTTAGGAAACCCATGTTTCGGAATGTACTCATTCACCAGACATTTAATGACTGATTTTGCGTCCTCTTTTCCCGTAGGGTAGGCCTCAACCCAACGTGAAAATGCGTCCACAATTACTAGGAGGAATCTTTTCCCCCCAGCCCTTACTCCCATATCTGTGAAATCCATAAAGATTTCCTGTCCCGGGGCAGTGGGAGAAGGATGTTTTCCTGCCCTAGGAGTGATGGTAGGTCTGATGTTACATGTACTACATACGTCACACTTAGTCAAAAAGTCAGTTATAGTAGCATGTTTCCGGGGAATCCACCAGTGGCGGAGATCTCGTAACATCTGTTTGTGGCTTTTATGGTCAAGTCCATGAGTCTGAGTCAGTATTGAGGACATCCAACAGGGGGGCATAACTATTTGATCTCCGTTATACCATATACCATCAAACTGTTCTATAGCTCCCTTATCTTCTGAAGGAATTCTCCCTCAGAGAATCGTCACCTTCATGCGTGTTGGTTTATCTTCTCAGCAGCTGCAAGCTCAGAGTTAAAATCATAAACAATGCAAATTAGGTTATCAATATCAATTTATTCCGAAGATATACTCATCAAAGTTGCACAGAGTTATTAACAGAAGTTCTGGATTCATCAATGTGTCCCTGATACCATGTAATACAGTGTTCAGTTCGCAGTGAATGAACCCCGAGCTTTGCTATACGTTTACTTTTATACACATTAGCTGGGGAGGGGTCAGGTTTTCTGCAGACCCAGTACTTTTCCATCCTATGTCACAATACATCCTCGTGTCTACCTACATCTGACTCCATCTTACACAACATTGTCTGCATCAAACATCCTGTCCCTTCCCCCATCCGCTTTGTAACTGTTTCTTTTACCGGCCCACTCAGCATTTCATCACGAGGCAAGCTCGTCTTACATCAGTCACTTATCTGTAGACAGTCTAAGCCTAGTAGTTAACACCAAACTCGCTAAACTCCCAACATAATTAAGTTTGTTACAGAACAACAGTTTTATCATGATATATTTCCAACACTTCCCAGATGGTTCGTTCTGCTGCTGTGGCAGATTCTTGAGCTTGTATAATGGAGAAATCAGTTATCTCAGAACCGAGATCTGCTGTGGTCATGACCATCATAGTAGGTAAATACCCTGCCGCCTTTTTAGCGGCTGCATCAGCTGCTTCGTTTCCTATACTCTCTAAATCAGTGCCCTGACTGTGTCCTTTCACTTTGATCACAGCTACCCTCTGTGGTAACTGGATTGCTTCCAACAACTCTTTCATCAACTCCTCATGAGCCATAGGTTTATTCTGACTAGTCTTAAAACCCGCTTGCACCCAGCCAGACATATCTCTGTGAATTGCATTGCACACATACGCAGAGTCTGTGAAAATATTCACTGCCTTCCCTTCCGCTAACCGCAAAGCACAAACTACAGCCGTAAGTTCTGCTGCCTGAGCAGATTGTTTCCCATCAAGAGGACCGTGATCGAGAGTACATGGTTCCTCTTCTGCTGTATTCATAGACACCACAGCATAACCTGCTTTTAACCCTTCGGTGGGATGACGGAAACAGCAACCATCTGTAAATAAGCTAAGGTCAGTTTCCGTTAAAGGGGAGTTTTCTAAGTCCAGCCTTAGTTTTACAAAGGGCAGCGATTTTTCTGCACAGAAGTGCTTCTCGCCATCAGTCATATTGTCAGCCATATTACAGCCCTCATGTACAAAGGAGATGTGTGGTTTCGAGAGTACTTGTAAGATCTTGGTCTGTCTGAGGGGGGTGAGAGTGAAACAGGAGGATGTGACATATGTTACAGTGCTGTGAGAGGTCAGAATCTGTAGAGGATGGTGCATGACTATATGACCTACTTTGTCTACAATTTTTGCCAGAGCAGCTGCATATCTGACACAGGGGCTGGCTCTCTGTTCTTGTGTGTCTAGCAAAATGCTACAATAGTACAATACGTTCCTATCTCCTCTGTGTTTCTGATATAAGACACCATGGGCTGTACTAAGCTGCTCTGAGACATCCAGATGGAATGGTTGAGAGTAATCTGGGAGAGCGAGTGCTGCGGCCTCTGCCATTTCCTGCTTGAGGTGGATAAACACCTCCTACTCCTATCCCCCAGGTTGTATCTAACAGGTTCTGTTGGAACTCATCTTGATACGTAAGATCATTATTTCTGTCATAATTCAGAGTGCAGTGGGGAGGATCGGGAACAGGGAGGTAAGGGTGTAGAGCCCTAATCCATGGTTGCCACATGTTGTAAAAGTCAATCAGAGGGTTTCTGTCGGCTAGCAGGACCCAATATATGTCTGCACAGGGTGGTGGGGCATCAGGTGAGGTATCAGGACTCAACATGCACATGCGATCAGCACTGGAGGGGGAGGAGCACACCATTTCTTCTCCTCTGGGGAAACTCACTATCACAGCTTCTGGTGAACAATGTACAGAAGCCCCCAGTGCTGCCAAAACATCTCTTCCCAGGAGATCACGTGGACAATCAGGTGCATACAAAAAGGGGTGCTCCATCACCTGTCTCCCAAGCCGGACAGGAAGGGGAACAGTAAAAGGCAGTCTTTGTTCAGTGCCGGAAAATCCCAAAACGGAAACATAGTGAGAGGAAAGGGAACACAGAGGTTCAGCTAAGGTGGAGTAACGTGCTCCCGTATCCACCATGAACCATCTTCGTTTTCCGTTCACTGTCAACTGGAGACAGGGCTCTGCCAGCCCCTGTCCCTCCATCTCCGTCGGGCACCCCTATGGGAACATTCCTGGTGTATATGGACCAGGTGGAGGTCCCTGCGCAGAGTACCCGCTGTATGCCTGCATTGGAGCTAGCTGTTGGTTTGGTGGAGTCTGTATTGTTGGCTGATATGACTGCTGTGGAGGCCCTCTCATCTGCTGTTGTTGTTTCTGAGGACAGTCACGTGCCCAGTGATCCGGGCTTCCGCAGATGAAACAACTGCCTCCTCTTGGTTGGGCATACCCCCTCCCCCTGCCTCCTCTCCCTCTCCCTCTGCCTCTATTCCGGCCTTCATGATAAGGGGGCTGCTGATATGGGGCAGCTTGGTAAGGAACATGATACTGGGGTTGATACATAGCCTGTGGCGGGCCCTGCAGTGGATAAGGATTCTGTGGCGGGGCTGGAGCTGGTGTTACAATTTGAGCCATCTGGGTATCTTTCTCTTTCCCTCCCTTTTTCTTATCTGTTGCACGAGTCCGTGCATCTGCCAACTGTAATTTAGTCAACTGAGCTACCATCTCTTTTAATGACTCATTTTCCTCTTCCTCCTCCTTGGTTTCTGCATCCTGATGATGGCAGAAATGTGTTTCCCATCTTGATGATTTTGCCCCTGCCATATCTAGATTCTCTTGCATCTTTCTCTTAACTCCTTCCGGAGCATGTTTTAACAGAGCTATTCTGAACAGAGGCTGCTGTGATTCTTTATCTGGGTTCACCCCCGTAGCCCCCGCCCACTCTGTCTTTGCTCTTTCTATGAACGTGCGTCCACTCTCCCCGTTCTTAATCTTAAGCACCAAGCTGTGGAGCTTGCCCGCTGGTCTGGGATACTTTTGTCTAATATCATTACCGAAGGAGGTAGCGTAGGGGTTAAAGTTCCAAAGTACCACCTAACACTTGAAACAATGGTGCCATAACTTCGTTTGTATAATCACTGTCCTGTGGGGTTGGTACCGGACTAGGGGTAGGAGGAGGATAAGGAGGGGGGTTGGGATTTGGGCCAGGTGGGTACTGCTGATGGAGGGACATGTAATGTGGCGGCTGGCTGGTATGTGGGTTTGGTGGTGGGGGTGCGCTATGACTGGGTGAGGGTTTCACTGGTGGTTTTGCTTCAGCGGTTTTTGCGTGGGTGGCTTTCGTCTGGCTGCCTAAGGCTGATAGTGCAGCCATCTGTATCACATTATATTTTACCAATTTACTTGCCAACTCGTCTTCTTTCTTCCTCAATTTCCTCCTTACAAACATATGTCCCTTTTCTTTGTCTTGTCCTGCTTGCAGCAGCTTTCTATGAACCACCTGTATTAATGCTCTCATCACTGGCATGAATTTGGCTTCACTTCCCGTGGCTGGAAAATGCCCTTCCTTCACTGTCATGTTATACCACTCATCTAGGTCTTGAGTCTCTTTATTTCTAGTCTTGGGATCAAATGTACAGATTACATTGGTCTTGACTTTAGCCCATTGCTGTCCAAATGATAAACGGGGAGGCCCACAGCCATCCCGTTCCTCACAGTCTTTGTCAAATTCTCCGTCCATTCTGTCCAGTACTATTTCACACAGGTTTATTCAGTTTATGACAGTAACTAGATTCAGAGTAAATGGGTCGCTATGCCCCTCGCTGTGATCCTACCAACATAAGCTTCTACTGGACACTTTGATGTTCCAGCGATGTTGGCCCAGTATCAACAGTAAGTTTTAATTTTCCTCTGAATACTAGTTATTAATGTACACTCATACAGGCGTTATTTTTACACGCTACTAAAAGGGCAGCTTTCCTCCTCCCAGTTTTCACTAAAAGGGCAGCTTTAATCCTTCCAGTTTTCGTTACTAAAAGGGCAGCTTTCCTCCTCCCAGTTTTCACTAAAAGGGCAGCTTTAATCCTTACAGTTTTATACGCCACTAAAAGGGCAGCTTTCCTCCTCTTAGTTTTACACGCTACTAAAAGGGCAGCTTTCCTCCTCCTAGTTTTCACTAAAAGGGCAGCTTTAATCCTTATAGTTTTACACGCCACTAAAAGGGCAGCTTTAATCCTTCCAGTTGTTACCAAAAGGGCAGCTTTCCTCCTCTTAGTTTTACACGCTACTAAAAGGGCAGCTTTCCTCCTCCTAGTTTTCACTAAAAGGGCAGCTTTAATCCTTATAGTTTTACACGCTACTAAAAGGGCAGCTTTAATCCTTCCAGTTGTTACCAAAAGGGCAGCTTTCCTCCTTTCAGTTCCACCAAAAGGGCAGCTTTCCTCCTTTCAGTTCCACCAAAAGGGCAGCTTTCCTCCCTTCAGTTTTACCAAAGGGGCAGCTTTCCTCCTTTCAGTTTCACCAAAAGGGCAGCTTTAATCCTTTAAGCTTCACTAAAGGGCAGCTTTTCCTCCTTCCAGTTTTTACTAAAAGTCTTTACTTCTGCAACATCTATCACTACAAAGGAGATTCAGCACGACAAGAGAGATAATTTAGAGTAAGCCAATATGCAGAGTTCGATACAACAGGTTCTGCTCACCTTTAAGATTTCAGGGATCCCTTTCTCTCTCTCGCCGGTCTGTCCGTCCCTTGGACACGCTTCTCAATGCCGAAGATCACGTCGGGGTCACCAATTGAAGGAACTGGCCTTCTACCTCCGAGAGGTCAAGGCCCAGTTACGTGCTGGTTAATCTTGTGTGACAAAGAGATTTTCCAAACAGACGGGTTAAAGCATAATAATACAATTTATTCCGAACAATCAATGTTGCACAAGTAAAATAAAAGAGTTTACAGAATTCTGGATCCAGTCTACGTGTCCCTGACAACATACAGTGCATGGGTCAGTTCGTGAAGTCTGAACCCCGAGCTATCCCTGATCCAGCGTTTTATGGTTTACACAATATTAATATTCATGAGTTATGGCACGTGATGTTTTTGCTGCATATCTTCTTCTTTGTTTCTCCTTCTGACTCCTTTCTCTCTTTGACCTTGCAAAAGAACAGAACGTACATCCTTCCTGTCCTCGCAAACATTTCATGCACAACAAATCCAACAATCAGGTTATTGCAGGTCATTGTACACACTTTTGTACATAATAAATCCAACAATACATATTGAAGTAAAGGAGAGCTGCACAGGTTTTACACCTTGTATCACACTCACACGCACACACAGACACAATGCTCCGTTTCTATGCAACACAGTGGTTAAAAATCGCTGCTCAGTTCTCTGTGACGAAGATGTTTGAGTGAGGATATTTTTAAGGACAGAGACTGACTGACTCTAAACATGAACACTGTAGTTTGTGGTGTTTCAGGAGGAAAGCTGTCTCAGTTATACTCTCATATTATATCATATTGACTCCCTGATGAAGGCTTGATGCCAAAAGTTGGAGTTTGCTTTTGGGTCTAACATGACTATGCCATTACAATAAAGGCATTTTAATTGTTTAATTGTTTTTTTTGTGTATATTCTCATATTAGTTTTACATTTCCTCCATCAGCTTTGTATGATACCCTGGAATGAAGACAAGGAGGAAACTACTTTGTTCTTGTTTGTTTATTCATCATGTAAACCTTCAGTTTCTTCACACATAGCATCAGTAATCATGTACAGATTTACTTCATTAACACAATCAGTTGGTTTTAACCAGAATCTCAGCGATGTGAAAGAGAATAATGAATGATCTCCTTATTGATTATGATCAGGATAATTACAGTTACAAAGTGGTGAGAACAACATATGGTAAAGGAAGGTCTGGTGTTTTTTCTCTTAAAAGTCATGCAGTGGAACAACCTAAAAATGCAAAGTCAGTTCAGGTGAACAAAGATCATCATGAGCAGTGAAACAGACACAGGAAGGAGCGCCACCTGAAGACACTCACACCTTTACAGAACAACTCATGAGAAGATGTCAAAGTACCACCATAATGTTTGATTGACAGCTGATCTCTGAGCAGTGAAGACATTACACAACAATCAGCTCTCAGCAACAAACATGGAGACAAAATGAGTTTAAGAGTTAAAACACAGAATTTAACCCTTAAATGACTTCAGTCTATTTCAGTTTACAGAACTCAGCAGTGACATCAAAATAAGGCAAAAGTCCAGCATAGAGAGGCTCAGTGAATGTAGTCTGGACTCTGTGGAGGAGAGTCATGGTTTCAGAGATGCTGTAGAAGGAGAGAATACCTGCACTGTGATCCAGGTACACTCCTACTCTGGAGGACGGAGGACCTGAGACGGGAGTTTGGACTTTGTTGTTATACAGAAATCTATAACTGTTTTGTAAACAAACTAAAGCCCAAGATTTGTCATTCCGTCCAAACGCACATTCATTCACCCCCCCTGCTCTCCTGCTACTCTTGTATGCGACTACTACATAAACTCCTCTCCCTCTCCACTCCACCTCCCAGTAACAACGTCCAGTCAGACTCTCTCTATTCAGGACCTGAGGACAATCAGTGAATCTGTCTGGGTGACTAGAATAAGACTGTTGTTGTCTCATTAATGTTGCTTTTCTGTTCCCCTCAGATAATAACAGATGTGTGTTTGCTGTGTTTGGATCCAGTGTGATTTCACGTGAATATTTTAAGAATTCAGCTCTGGTCTTGTGCTCTGGTTGCAGCAGTAAAACATCCACTTCAGTCACTGGTTGTGGCAGTAAAACATCCACTTCAGTCACTGTCTGTGAGACGTTTGTCCATTTCTCTCTCAGAACGTCCTGTAGTTTATCTCTGACTTCTGACACAGCTGCCGTCACGTCCTCAAAGTAGCTCAGAGGACGGATATTGATGCTGGATGAGTGTTTAGATTCACTGAGTGGTGACAGTGAGGGGTCGTTGATTAGAAACTGATTGTGATCCTCTGTGTGTGACAGCAGCTCCAGCTCAACGTCTCTCCTCTTCAGCTCAGTGATCTCCTGCTCCAGCTTCTCCTGAAGCTCTTTGACTCGACTCACTTCACTTTTCTGCTGGGATCTGACCTGCTGCTTCACATCACAGCTTCTTTTCTCCATGAGACGGATCAGCTCGGTGAAGATCTTCTCACTGTCCTCCACTGCTTTATCAGCAGAGCGATTGACAGCCTCCACCTCCTGTTGGAGCAGCTTCACATCTTTCTCTCTGTCCTGGATCCTCTGCTGGATGTTGAGTCGACTCACCTCCAGCTCTCTCTGCCTCTCGGTCCTTTCTGCTGCAGCTGAGACGGTGTCGTGGCCTTTATGTTCATCCACAGAGCAGAGATAACAGATACACTGCCGATCAGTACGACAGAACATCTTCATCACCTCATGGTGACGAGAGCAGATGTTCTCCTGGAGCTTCTTGGAGGGCTCCACCAGCTTGTGTTTCTTTAATGGAGCCACATCATAATGAGGCTGGAGGTGTTTCTCACAGTGAGAGGCCAGACACATCAGACAGGACTTGAGGGCTTTCCGTTTCCTCCCAGTACAGAAATCACAGGCCACATCTTCAGGTCCAGCATAGCAGTGATCAGCAGGAGCAGCTTGGAGTTCAGTCTTCTTCAGTTCCTCCACTAAATCTGCTAACATGGTGCTTTTCAGCAGGACAGGCCTCCGTTTGAAGGTTTGCCTACACTGAGGGCAGCTGTAGATCTTCTTCTCATCCTCTCCATTCCAGTGGGTTTTAATACAGTTCATGCAGTAGCTGTGTCCACAGGGAGTAGTCACCGGATCCTTCAGTAGATCCAGACAGATTGAGCAAGAGAATGACTCTCGGTCCAGCTGAACTCCTTGCAGCTCCATATCCAAACATCTGTTCTCAGAGTGGAGCAGGCTGTGCTTTAGAGCAGGAAGAAGAGGGGGAGGAGGAGGAGGGTTTTGATTGGACCACAGCAGAGGTGGGGGTGGGTCCTGTGTGAGTAATGGAGTCACCCCATTGGTCGGTGGAGATGGAGCTTCCCAATTGGCTGTTACAAAATTACTGTTATTGTTTCAGCCAGTGACGTCTCCATCAGTCAGCAGAGGCCTGAGGCCTGTACTACGAAGTGAGTTCAACATACCCAGGGTATCTTCTCGTTATCTGGCTTCACTTAACCTAACAAACGAGATCTCGCTAAACTGTACTACGAAGCTGGTTATCAACTCGGTAAGTCAACCCAGGGTTTCTCTGTCTGGTTATGAGCGCGTTCACATGAACGAGGAGGTGTTTGAAGCATCTGACCAATCACAGACATGAATAAGACTACTGCCAGACAGCCAGACAGAGCGGCACATTATACAAAGAGTAAACTATATTAGACAAATACGAAGAAGTTAAACACTTCATCTACATATCTGTTGGCTCTGTAGGCGAACTGCAGTGGGTCCAGCAGGGGGTTGGTGATAGTCTTTAGGTGGTGGAGCACAAGGCGTTCAAAGGTCTTCATAATCACAGAGGTCAGAGCGACGGGTCTGTAATCCTGAAGACCTTTGATCCTTGGCTTCTTGGGGACCGGGATGATGGTGGAGGCTTTGAAGCAGAAAGGCACCCTGCAGATTTCCAGGGAGGTGTTGAAAATCCCTGTAAACACTGGAGACAACTGGTCTGCACAGTGTTTGAGGGTTGCAGGTGAGACAACGTCTGGGCCGGTTGCCTTGCGGGGGTTTTGTCCTTTGAGCGGCCTGTTGACCTCCCCCTCTTGGATGGACAGAGGTGTGAAGGGGGGTAGGGGTGTGCTCAGGCTTGGTGCTTTTGGAGAAAGCTGGGGGGTGTTGGTGTGAACTGTGTTTACTGCTGGTGGCTGATGGCTGGGGGGAGAGGAGATGCAGTCAGGACTGGCACTTTGTCTGTCGAATCTAAAGTAGTCGTTGCTGTTGCTGAGCAATGTGTTCTCCCCTCAAAGCTCAAGCTAGAAATATGCATATCCAAACAGGCTGAGCTCTCAGAGTGGAGCAGGCTGTGCTTTAGAGCAGGAAGAAGAGGGGGAGGGTTTTGATTGGACCACAGCAGAGAGGGGGCGGGTCCTGTGTGAGTAATGAAGTCACCCCATTGGTCGGTGGAGATGGAGCTTCCCCATTGGCTGTTCCAAAATGACTGTTATTGTTTCAGCCAGTGACGTCTCCATCAGTCAGCTGATCCACTTCCTCAACACATGCTCATTATTGTTGCTGAGCAATGTGTTCTCCCCTGAATGCTCAAGCTAGAAATACACATTTGAAGTAATTCTCATTCTCTCATTTCATGTCCTCACTACTGAATGACTCTTTCTTTTATAACCTTATGTATCTTAACTTAGCTGTAAACCAGAGTTTAAATATACCAAATATACACATTTTTAAATAAAAATAGACATCCATTATTGGATTTCTATCCAATTTCTTTTCACTTTTGCTCAAAACTGAAGAGAACATGACAAACACTTCACCAAAAAAAGCTTTTGCATTTCTGAAATTATTTTACTTTTTCAGATTTTATTGTTTAATTTTACCTTTTTATTTCATTCATTTTTATTATTATTTTTTTTGTCTAACGCAAGTCAAGTTTAAAAATATGGAATCCAAAAGTATCAGAATATGCCTTAAAATGTGAGGCATTGAATTTGTGTATAATTTAAACTACTTATGTTGTTTTAAACTTCTATCTTAACTTAGCTGTAAACCAGAGTTTGAATATACCAAATATACACACTTATTCTTTTCAAAACAATGAGATCAAATCTCTGAACAATTAGTTTGTTGTCACGGCGTCTTTAATAACTAACCAACACAATGCAGAAGTCCACCAGTTACACACATCAAAACTACAACTACAACTGATGATCAATTATAAATATACAACAGCCTTTTGTCAGTGCAGCATCACTAGAATTAACCAGAGAGGAGGACACAACTCAGACAATTAAACAAAAATGACCAACAACAAATAAGAACTATATGGACACAGCAGCTGGTGCAAGAATCACATTGAAAACACATAAATTAAATAACCTGAAACTTCTTATCTGAAGAAGTCAAAACTCCAGCAACATTTGTAATATATATTATTGTTAGACCAACGTGTTTCGGCTTGTGGCCTTCATCAAGATCATCATAAAACACATTACCAAACAACAATTAAATAAGTTATGAAGCAGAAAAAAATAAAATGTGGTAAAAAACATAAATATGATAGACAAATAATCATATACATTCTACACACGTATCAGCTAAAGGCACAACTACAAAGGTGGGTTGGGATATGATCATCATTATTTAGATTATTGAAATAACAATGTTAATTTAACAGAATATAATAAAAAAAGTAAGAAGTGCTTTTATCTCAGGAAAAGCATTGCCACTGATGGAAACTGATGCTTAATATAATATAGAAATTAATGACAAAAATATTTTAAAACCAAAGATTAAATCAGGGATATCTGATGACATGGCCTTGATATTGTTTCTGAAATTTTCGGGTTTTTAAAAACATAATTATTTACAAATTCAATGCCTCAATTTTTTAAAGACATATTCTGAAACCATATTTTTAAACTTGAATTCCTGCCCCTCTACATTCTGCACCTTTGCTTGGATCACACCCAGTTTTTTACTCAGCCTTCATTTTGATCTCAACTTGTAAAGTTTCATCGCTGCATCTTGCACGGTTGTGACGCCATCACGGTGACAAAATACTACATGACAAAGTTCTGTTAAATTAAAGAAAACCAGGCTACAAAATAGATTGCATTAAATGTCAATGTAATCACTACTGAAACAACATCACTCCACAGATCCCTGATGTCAAAACCAACAGTTAAATTCTATTTGTAAAGACTTTGCAGCACCTGATGATCGATTACAAATATACAACAGCTTTCCTCGGTGCAAACTTAATGAAAACAGAGACAAAACTCAGATAATTTATCAAAAAGGATGAATAATAAATAACAAATCTATGGACACAGCGGCGGGTGCAACAATCATTATTAAGCCACATAAATTAAATAACCTGCCACATCTTATAGAATCAACAGCAGAATAAAACATCACCAAAGAAGACAACATGAAGCAAATATAAATTCAACAGCAGCTGCAAACACATACATACATATTGAAGTAAAGGAGAGTTGCAGTTTTTACACTATGTATCACACTCACATGCACACACAGACACAATGCTCCGTTTCTATGCAACACAGTGGTTAAAAAACTCTGCTCATTTCTCTGTGACGAAGATGTTTGAGTGAGGAAAGTTTAAAGGACAGAGACTGACTGACTCTAAACATGAACACTGTAGTTTGTGGTGTTTCAGGAGGAAAGCTGTCTCAGTTATACTCTCATATTATATTATATTGACTCCCTGGCGAAGGCTTGATGCCGAAAGTTGGAGATTGCTTTTGCTTTTGGGTCTAACATGACTATGCCATTACAATAAAGGCATTTTAATTGTTTAAAAAGAAAGTGTCTTGGAATTTGGATTTTTGTGCCAATTCTAACACCAGGAAAATCACTCATTTCTCTTTGTTTTTTTACTTAAAAAAAGGAGAATTCACTTTGACTAAGAGAAGTCCGACACCCCTGACCATGATGTATGAGACATTATAAAGTTTCTGATGGGCTTAAAAACATGGTTTAAAACATGCAGACAGACTGAGTAGAGGTGCTTTAACCTCCACTACATCCCTGGTTAGCAGGATGAGGGCGCCCTCTTGTGTTGTGCATCAGGTTTCACATTTCTCTTGTTATTAACCTGCTGTGATGTTCACTGCAGGAAGACATGTCAAAACTTCACTGAGCCTTTGGCAGCTTCAAACAACATCAGTAAAGAGACATTTAAATAGATGTAATATCACACTATGTCAGTTTGTTCACAGGAGTCACACCCTGTAACACTGATGCTGCATTCAGGTCACATGGGAAAGATGGTAGAGAGGAGTTTCCAATTTACAAATATTATTCTAACATCAGCTCTCAGGTTGTAAATAGTATTTGGGAATGTGAGATTTGAGGCTGTAGGTTAAATTTTCTCTGACGTCTTTAATTCTGATTAAACAACATTGAAATATTTATAACCAAATGTAGAGAATCATCTACACAATATCTGTTGTCTCATGTGTGTCAGGACTCAACAAAACCTCCTCATACCCAAACTTGACCAAATTCATTTATACTGTTTTTAAGTCTGTGTAATAAATCCTGTTTATTGACTAAGTGCACAAAGAAAATGTTGTTTTTAAAAAGAAGCAGTTGATGTAAAACTCTGCTCATTTCTCTGTGACAAACTGATTTAGGACAGAGACTGACTGACTCTAAACATGAACACTGGACCTTGTGGTGTTTCAGGAGGAAAACTGTCTCAGTTATACTCTCAGATCAGTTTAATATTTTCTCCATCAGCTTTGTATGATACCCTGGTATGAAGACAAGGAGGAAAATACTTTGTTCATGTTTGTTTATTCATCATGTAAACCTTCAGTTTGTTCACACATCCCATCAGTAAAGTCTGTTAAATTACTCTTGTTCAGTTATTCAATGTATAATGAATGATCTCCTTATTGATTATGATCATGCTAAACAATTAAATGAAATAATACATTTCTCTACAAAGTGTGAGAACAAAATATCTACAGTAAGTGAAGGTCTGATGCTTTCTCTCTTAAGACTCATGCAGTGAGAGAAACAACAACCTACAAATGCATCAATACAAATATTCATCAAACATTTAGAGCACAGAGAAGTTTACATTTTCATGCAGAGAAATATCAGTTCAGGTGAACAAACATCATCATGAGCAGTGAAACAGACACAGGAAGGAGCGCCACCTGAAGACACTCACACATTTACAGAACAACTCATGAGAAGATGTCAAAGAATCTCCATAATGTTTGATTGACAGCGGATCTCTGAGCAGTGAAGATATGACACAACAATCAGCTCTCAACAACAAACATGGAAACAGAATGAGTTTAAGAGTTAAAACACAGAATTTAACCCTTAAATGACTTCTGTCTATTTCAGTTTACACAACTCAGCAGTGACATCATAATCTAAAAGCCAAAGTCCAGCATAGAGAGGCTCAGTGAATGTGGTCTGGACTCTGTGGAGGAGAGTCATGGTTTCAGAGACGCTGTAGAAGGACAGAATACCTGCACTGTGATCCAGGTACACTCCTATTCTGGAGGACGGAGGACCTGAGACGGGAGTTTTGACTTTGTTGTACAAAAATATATAACTGTTGTTGTCACATCTTAACGCCCAAGATTTGTCATTTTGGCCAAACCCACATTCATCCCAGCTCCCTGCTCTCCTGACACTCTTGTAGGCGACCACCACATAAACTCCTCTTCCTCTCCACTCCCCCTCCCAGTAACAACGTCCAGTCAGACTCTCTCTACTCAGGACCTGCCCACATACAGTGAATCTGTCTGGATGAGTAGGATAAGACTGTTGTTGTTTCTTTAATGTTGCTTTTCTGTTCCCCTCAGATAATAACAGCCGTGTGTGTGCTGTGTTTGGATCCAGTGTGATTTCACGTGAATATTTTAAGAATCCAGCTCTGGTCTTGGGCTCTGGTTGTGACAGTAAAACATCCACTTCAGTCACTGTCTGTGAGACGTTTGTCCATTTCTCTCTCAGAATGTCCTGTAGTTTATCTCTGACTTCTGACACAGCCGCCGTCACGTCCTCAAAGTAGCTCAGAGGACGGATATTGATGCTGGATGAGTGTTTAGATTCACTGAGTGGTGACAGTGAGGGGTAGTTACGTAGAAACTGGTTGTGATCCTCTGTGTGTACCAGCAGCTTCAGCTCAGCGTCTCTCCTCTTCAGCTCAGTGATCTCCTGCTCCAGCTTCTCCTGAAGCTCTTTGACTCGACTCACTTCACTTTTCTGCTGGGATCTGACCTGCTGCTTCACATCACAGCTTCTTTTCTCCATGAGACGGATCAGCTCAGTGAAGATCTTCTCACTGTCCTCCACTGCTTTATCAGCAGAGCAATTGACAGCCTTCACCTCCTGTTGGAGCAGCTTCACATCTTTCTCTCTGTCCTGGATCCACTGCAGGATGTTGAGTCGACTCACCTCCAGCTCTCTCTGCCTCTCGGTCCTTTCTACTGCAGCTGAGACGGTGTCGTGGCCTTTATGTTCATCCACAGAGCAGAGATAACAGATACACTGCTGATCAGTACGACAGAACATCTTCATCACCTCGTGGTGAAGAGAGCAGATGTTCTCCTGAAGCTTCTTGGAGGGCTCCACCAGCTTGTGTTTCTTTAATGGAGCCACATCATAATGAGGCTGGAGGTGTTTCTCACAGTAAGAGACCAGACACATCAAACAGGACTTGAGGGCTTTCCGTTTCCTACCAGTGCAGACATCACAGGCCACATCTTCAGGTCCAGCATAGCAGTGATCAGCAGGAGCAGCTTGGAGTCCAGTCTTCTTCAGTTCCTCCACTAAATCTGCTAACATGGTGTTTTTCATCAGGACAGGCTTCCGTTTGAAGGTCTGCCTACACTGAGGGCAGCTGTAGATCTTCTTCCATTCCTCTCCATTCCAGTGGGTTTTAATACAGTTCATGCAGTAGCTGTGTCCACAGGAAGTAGTCACTGGATCCTTCAGTAGATCCAGACAGATTGAACAAGAGAAGGCTTCCTGGTCCAGCTGAACTCCTCTCTGCGCCATTTCACCTCTCAGTAGCAACGACTGTCTGAGTTTCACTTCCTGAGAAGTGAAGCAAGTTTGAGCTCTGACCTAAACAGCATGTGTCTGTGAAGTGAATAGGGCCTGTCAGCTCTCACCATGTTGGTTACACCCTCCTTCAAACTGTAGATCTGAAGGGGAGGGAACAAGGAAATAAATAGACCGAGTGGAGCTGCTGTGTTTGAGAGCAGGAAAAGGGGGGAGGGGTTATCAAGCTTTGCTTCATTCCAGGAAGAGGAGCGGTTAGAGAGAGATACGTGTGTGTTTAGTTTACAATATAGAGGTAATTTTTCAGTTAAAAACACCGGAGCCATAAGCTTTTAGGAGGTAAACTCTTCTTGGTACCTCTGGGTTTGGAGACAGCTCGTCAGTTTTCAGAATTAGCTCTTCTGTTTTTCCTGAAATACTGTTTGATGACGTTGATACAGCAAATGAAAAAAAGAAGAGTGAATCACTGCTGTAGAAGGAATTAAATCCCCAAAAAAAAAAGTTTTTACTTATGTGATAAAGTCTTTCAAATGTTTGTGTGGAAAACAGATTTAATCTAGAATATAATTTTGAGTAAACGGTGTATTTTAATGTTAGATGCATTTAAACACATAAATCCGATATGTTAGTTGTCCTGAATCCCACAGGACATGAATGCATTAGATCATTTGACTCTAATGGGAGATTACTGGCCTTATAATAAGTATATCCTAAATAAACAAATGCAAACTGCATGAAAACAAACAGTGTGATAAAGGATCAGTGAGTAACAATTAGGGGGATCTATTGGCAGAAATGTAAGAGACATTATAAAGTTTCTGATGGGCTTAAAAACATGATTTAAAACATGCAGACAGACTGAATAGAGGAGCTTTAACCTCCACTACATCCCTGGTTAGCAGGATGAGGGCGCCCTCTTGTGTTGTGCATCAGGTTTCACATTTCTCTTGTTATTAACCTGCTGTGATGTTCACTGCAGGAAGACATGTCAACACTTCACTGAGCCTTTGGCAGCTTCAAACACATCAGTAAAGAGACATTTAAATAGATGTAATATCACACTATGTCAGTTTGTTCACAGGAGTCACACCCTGTAACACTGATGCTGCATTCAGGTCACATGGGCAAGATGGTAGAGAGGAGTTTCCAATTTACAAATATGATTCTAACATCAGCTCTCAGGTTGTAAATAGTATTTGGGAATGTGAGATTTGAGGCCGTTGGTTAAATTTTCTCTGACGTCTTTAATTCTGATTAAACAACATTGAAATGTTTATAACCAAATGTAGAGAATCATCTACACAATATCTGCTGTCTCATGTGTGTCAGGACTCAACAAAACCTCCTCATACCCAAACTTGACCAAATTCATTTATACTGTTTTTAAGTCTGTGTAATAAATCCTGTTTATTGACTAAGTGCACAAAGAAAATGTTGTTTTTAAAAAGAAGCAGTTGATGTATAACTCTGCTCATTTCTCTGTGACAAACTGATTTAGGACAGAGACTGACTGACTCTAAACATGAACACTGGACTTTGTGGTGTTTCAGGAGGAAAACTGTCTCAGTTATACTCTCAGATCAGTTTCATATTTTCTCCATCAGCATTGTATGATACCCTGGAATGAAGACAAGGAGGAAAATACTTTGTTCATGTTTGTTTATTCATCATGTAAACCTTCAGTTTGTTCACACATCCCATCAGTAAAGTCTGTTAAATTATTCTTGTTCAGTTATTCAATGTATAATGAATGATCTCCTTATTGATTATGATCATGCTAAACAATTAAATGAAATAATACATTTCTCTACAAATTGTGAGAACAAAATATCTACAGTAAAGGAAGGTCTGATTGCTTTCTCTCTTAAGACTCATGCAGTGAGAGAAACAACAACCTACAAATGCATCAATACAAATATTCATCAAAAATTTAGAGCACAAAGAAGTTTACATATTCATGCAGAGAAATATCAGTTCAGGTGAACAAACATCATCATGAGCAGTGAAACAGACACAGGAAGGAGCGCCACCTGAAGACACTCACACATTTACAGAACAACTCATGAGAAGATGTCAAAGTACCACCTTAATGTTTGATTGACAGCTGATCTCTGAGCAGTGAAGAAATGACACAACAATCAGCTCTCGGCAACAAACATGGAGACAGAATGAGTTTAAGAGTTAAAACACAGAATTTAACCCTTAAATGACTTCTGTCTATTTCAGTTTACACAACTCAGCAGTGACATCATAATCTAAAATCCAAAATTCAGCATAGAGAGGCTCAGTGAATGTGGTCTGGACTCTGTGGAGGAGGGTCATGGTTCCAGAGACGCTGTAGAAGGACAGAATACCTGCACTGTGATCCAGATACACTCCTATTCTGGAGGACAGAGGACCTGAGACGGGAGTTTTGACTTTGTTGTACAAAAATATATAACTCTTGTTGTCACATCTTAACGCCCAAGATTTGTCATTTTGGCCAAACCCACATTCATCCCAGCTCCCTGCTCTCCTGACACTCTTGTAGGCGACCACCACATAAACTCCTCTTCCTCTCCACTCCCCCTCCCAGTAACAACGTCCAGTCAGACTCTCTCTACTCAGGACCTGCCCACATACAGTGAATCTGTCTGGGTGAGTAAAATAAGACTGTTGTTGTTTCTTTAATGTTGTAATGTTGTTTAAACACATAATTCCGATATGTTAGTTGTCCTGAATCCCACGGGACATGAATGCATCAGATCATTTGACTCTAATGGGAGATTACTGGTCTTATAATAAGTATATCCTAAATAAACAAATGCAAACTGCATGAAAACAAACAGTGTGATAAAGGATCAGTGAGTAACAATTAGGGGGATCTAATGGCAGAAATGTAAGAGACATTATAAAGTTTCAGAATTCACTTTGACTAACAGAAATCCGACACCCCTGACCATGATGTATGAGACATTATAAAGTTTCTGATGGGCTTAAAAACATGGTTTAAAACATGCAGACAGACTGAGTAGAGGTGCTTTAACCTCCACTACATCCCTGGTTAGCAGGATGAGGGCGCCCTCTTGTGTTGTGCATCAGGTTTCACATTTCTCTTGTTATTAACCTGCTGTGATGTTCACTGCAGGAAGACATGTCAAAACTTCACTGAGCCTTTGGCAGCTTCAAACAACATCAATAAAGAGACATTTAAATAGATGTAATATCACACTATGTCAGTTTGTTCACAGGAGTCACACCCTGTAACACTGATGCTGCATTCAGGTCACATGGGCAAGATGGTAGAGAGGAGTTTCCAATTTACAAATATTATTCTAACATCAGCTCTCAGGTTGTAAATAATATTTGGGAATGTGAGATTTGAGGCTGTTGGTTAAATTTTCTCTAACGTCTTGAATTCTGATTAAACACCATTGAAATATTTATAACCAAATGTAGAGAATCATCTACACAATATCTGCTGTCTCATGTGTGTCAGGACTCCTCACACCCAAACTTGACCAGACTGACTGACTCTAAACATGAACACTGGACTTTGTGGTGTTTCAGGAGGAAAACTGTCAGTTGTTCTCTCACCTTCCAGTAACAACGTCCAGTCAAACTCTCTCTACTCAGGACCTGACGATATGCACTGAATTTGTCTGGGCAAATCCACATTTAAATAGGGTTTCAAATGGGGTATGAAGCAGAAAAAAATTAAAAGTGGTAAAAAAAAAATATACATTCCATATCAGCCAATTGCACAACTACAAAGGTGGGTTGGTTATGTGATCATCATTATTTAGACTATTGAAATAACAATGTTCATTTTACAGCATATACTACAAAATGTCAGAAGTGCTTTTATCTCAGGAACAGCATTGCAACTGATGGAAACTGATGCTTAAAAATACCATAGATATTAATGACAAAAATATTTTATACCAACAATAAAATCCAGTCTTTAGCTATCACTGTGGAAACTGAGGACATGGCATTGATATTGTTTCTGAAATGTTCTCCTTATGTTTTAGACAACATAGGATATTAAATTCTATACAAATGAAATGCCTCACATTTTTAAGGCATATTCTGATACTTTTTGATTCCATATCTTTAAAGTTGACTCGTGTTAGACAAAACATAACATTTTATAAAAATGAATGAAATAAAAAGGTAAAATATAACAATAAAATCTCAAAAAAATTAAATAATTGGAGCAATACAAATACTTTTTTGTGAAGTGTTTGTCACGTTCTCTTCAGTTTGGAGTAAAAGTGAAAAGAAATAGGATAGAAATTCAATAATGAATGGTCTATTTGTATTTAAATATTTGTATATTTTATAAACTCTGGTTCACAGCTAAGCACAGACAGCTAAGGTTGGAAAAGCAAAGAGTAATGCAGGAGTGGGGACATGGACACGTTTTAAGGGTTAAAATGCAAATTAATCAAGGCAGTGAGAGAAACGACTGTACTCTGGGAAACTCCAATAGCAGTTAACAATAAATGACTCTGCTTCTGTCTGAAAGGGTCTCAGATAGATACCAAATGCAAACCTAAAGCCCCCCCCCCCCCCACTCCACTAACGACGTCTGCATGGCCAACGACCTGAAAGAGTTCTACCGTCGTTTTAAAAGACAATAGAGCAGTCCTGAACACCAACGACGACTCTCTCCGTCCTGGAGAGGGACGTTAACAGGCTGTTCAAGAGAAGCCACTGTACACTACCTGCTCAGCATCAAACTGCAGACTCTAATCCAGAATGAACCAGATCAACTGCTTCTGCTGTTCTTTTGTTGATTCATATGAATTGATGAATCTGTAGCATTGATTTACTTTTTAATTTAACTAGTCCTTTTATTTTTTCAAAACTAATCAACAGACAGCACACTCAAACTTATTAGTTTCTTTGTACCCTTAAAATTAGAAAAGATTTACTGATAGTTGTAAATAAATCGGTTCATTATAAAGTATCAGCTTGAAATGAAATCTTCAAACACACCGTGGTCGACCTGAACTTCAGCAGGTGGAAGCATGAAGTCCAAAAGAACTTTTGTAAAACATGGGTGATTTTAAGTTGAAATAAAGGAGGGCAAACAGAAGTTAAACCTCCAGTCAGTGAGTATCATGAACCGAACAACCACTAATAAAGGAAACAATTTTAGCTTTTTTAAATTTTAAATGATGCCATCCTAGAAAGTCTGTCTATCTATGCAACACAGGGGTTAAAAACTCTGCTCAGTTCTCTGTGACAAAGGTGTTTTAGTGAGGAAAGTTTTAAGGACTGAGGAAAACTGTCTCAGTCTTATATTATATTGACTCCCTGACAAAGGCTTGATTCCCAGAGTTGAAGTTTGCTTTTGGGTCTAACATGACTATGCCATTACAATAAAAGCATTTTAATTGTTTAAAAAGAAAGTTCCTTGAAGTTTTTTGTGTATAGGGGAGAGTGGGGTAAGATGAGCCAATTTTTACTTATGCTGTCCTCGAGGTTAGGAAAAATGAGACAGAAGCAGAATGAAAACTTGAACCTTAAATTCAGGATCTCTCCTATCAAATGAAATGACCAGCATGCATCCATCACAAAGCTGTCTGGAAAAAATGACCTTCCCAAAAAAAGTGCTCCTGTGGCTTAACTTGCCCCAGGTAAGGGGTAAGTTGATCCGAGTCAGTGGGTAAGTTGAGCCATCGTGAGGTAAACTGAACATCTGAGTTTTTAAGTTTAAACCTCAGCATAAGTGTGTTAACAAACAGTTTCACAGTTATGAACTTGTGAGAACAAACCACCTGTGAGTTTCAAGACCATTGAACAATCAAAATATCATTCAATATTCGACAATATTCCAGTCGTCAAGGTTGCAGTGAAATATGAACTGTTGCTCCCTCCTTGCAGTTCCTCCAGCCTTTTGAGGTTGAGGTAGCTCCTTCAGCACATCACTCAGTGGAAAAGATGCCTCATCCTTTTCCTTGAATACAAAGGTGGGCTTCTCACGTCAAGTGTTCCCCCGGATTCTTCTGAGAAATCTTGCACTCACTTCGTTGCCCTCCAGGCTCTCAACCAAGCCAATGTAATGGTAGCTTCTGCCTTTGGATACAAAGTTTACTATGACAAAGTCACCAACTGACAGATCTGAGATGTCTGATTCACTTCTCTCATCATTAGAACTCTCATGCTCAGAAGTGTCATCAAATGGGATGGCATCACACTCTCCTCAGAACTGCTGTACGCTGTGATTTTCGTCTTGGTCTTTGGTTTGACCTAGGCCTACCTGCTAAACCCTGCTCTTTCCAGTTGTTGGGGACAGGAAGGTTGTTCTTTCTGCCAATTCCAATGCCAGTTCACAGCATTTCTTTGGAGTAAGGCCGTGGAACTGTTCAGCCAGCTTCTTGATATGGTCTGCAAGCTCCTTCTCTACCTCCTCTGTGAGGACCCTCTTTGCCTCTGCTGTTCCACTATAACCACCTGTTTTAACTTCCTTTATCTCACTCTTCTATAAAGGTTAACACATAAAAAAATCAAACCAAGTTGTGTAACACTCAACAGTAATACCATTTTATACATCAGAGAATTCATTTGGTTAATTTATGGTGGGGTAAGTTGAGCCAGTGGCTCGGAATAACAGTAGAATATTAGTGAGCCAGTGGCTCAACTTACCCCATAGCCTTTGGCTCACTTTGCCCCATAGCTACCATTTTGGAAAAAATGGCCCAGTTTAGCAATTCAGGCTAATCTTTAGTGAAGGGATTAACATGGTGTTATATCTTAGTAAATCACCAACATGTATAATATATTTTTTTAGACCTGGATAAATTTGCTTTGACCTAACATTCATTATTCCTGACATGCAGAAAATTTACTTTGATGGGAAAAAACTGTTTTTGGTGTAAAAAAGTACTACTTATCCCATGTGCTTCACTTCATCACAGCAAGATAGAAATGATGGGTACTTCCTGAATTTATGGTCACATGACAAAACATAATCACAGTTGCCAAGATACAGGGGGTGGGTAAACTTACCCACTGGCTCATTTTACCCCACTCTCCCCTACTCTCATATTAGTTTTACAGATTTCTCCATCAGCTTTGTATGATACCCTGGAATGAAGACAGGAGGAAAATACTTTGTTCTTGTTTGTTTATTCATCATGTAAACCTTCAGTTTCTTCACACATAGCATCAGTAATCATGTACAGATTCACTACATCAACACAATCAGTTGGTTTGACCAGAATCTCAGCAATGTAAAAGAGAATAATGAATGATCCCCTTAGTGATTATGATCAGGATAACTACAGTGACAAAGTGGTGAGAACAACATACGGTAAAGGAAGGTCTGGTGCTTTCTCTCTCAAGATCCATACAGTGGAACAACCTAAAAATGCAAAGTCAGTTCAGGTAAACAAACATCATCATCATCATGAACAGTGAAACAGGCACAGGAAGGAGCGCCACCTGAAGACACTCACACATTTACAGAACACCTCATGAGAAGGTGTCAGAGTACCCTTAAATGACTTCTGTCTATTTCTGTTTACAGAACTCAGCAGTGTCTCCGTAATAATAAGGAAGCCGAATTCCAGCATAGAGAGGCTCAGTGAATGTGGTCTGGACTCTGTGGAGGAGGGTCATGGTTCCAGAGACGCTGTAGAAGGACAGAATACCTGCACGGTGATCCAGATACACTCCTACTCTGGAGGACAGAGGACCTGAGACGGGAGTTTGGACTTTGTTGTGCAAAAATATATAACTATTTTTGTCACATCTTAATGCCCAAGATTTGTCATTCCACCCAAACCCACATTCATCCCAGCCTCCTGCTCTCCTGATACTCTTGTATGCAACCACCACATCAACTCCTTCCCCTCCCCTCTTCACCTCCCAGTAACAACGTCCAGTCAGACTCTCTCTACTCAGGACCTGCCAACAATCAGTGAATCTGTCTGGGTGACTAGGATAAGACTGTTGTTCTGTCATTAATATTGCTTTTCTGTTCCCCTTAGATAAGAACAGCTGTGTGTATGCTGTGTTTGGATCCAGTGTGATTTCTCGTGAATACTTTAAGAATCCAGCTCTGGTCTTGGGCTCTGGTCGTGACAGTAAAACATCCACTTCAGTCACTTTCTGTGAGACGTTTGTCCATTTCTCTCTCAGAACGTCCTGTAGTTTATCTCTGACTTCTGACACAGCCGCCGTCACGTCCTCAAAGTAGCTCAGAGGACGGATATTGATGCTGGATGTAGATTCAGTGAGAGGTGACAGTGAGGGGTAGCTGGGTAGAAACTGGTTGTGATCCTCTGTGTGTGACAGCAGCTTCAGCTCAGCGTCTCTCCTCTTCAGCTCAGTGATCTCCTGCTCCAGCTTCTCCTGAAGCTCTTTGACTCGACTCACTTCACTTTTCTGCTGGGATCTGACCTGCTGCTTCACATCACAGCTTCTTTTCTCCATGAGACGGATCAGCTCGGTGAAGATCTTCTCACTGTCCTCCACTGCTTTATCAGCAGAGCGATTGACAGCCTCCACCTCCTGTTGGAGCAGCTTCACATCTTTCTCTCTGTCCTGGATCCTCTGCTGGATGTTGAGTCGACTCACCTCCAGCTCTCTCTGCCTCTCGGTCCTTTCTGCTGCAGCTGAGACGGTGTCGTGGCCTTTATGTTCATCCATTAAGCAGAGATGACAGATACACTGCTGATCAGTACGACAGAACATCTTCATCACCTCATCGTGACGAGAGCAGATGTTCTCCTGGAGCTTCTTGGAGGGCTCCACCAGCTTGTGTTTCTTTAATTGAGCCACATCATAATGAGGCTGGAGGTGTTGCTCACAGTAAGAGGCCAGACACACCAGACAGGACTTGAAGGCTTTCAGTTTCCTCCCAGCGCAGACATCACAGGCCACATCTTCAGGTCCAGCATAGCAGTGATCAGCAGGAGCAGCTTGGAGTCCAGTCTTCTTCAGTTCCTCCACTAAATCTGCTAACATGGTGTTTTTCACCAGAGCCGGCCTCTGTGTGAAGGTCTGCCTACACTGAGGGCAGCTGTAGATCTCATTGTCATCCTCTCCATCCCAGTGGGTTTTAATACAGTTCATGCAGTAGTTGTGTCCACAGGGAATAGTCACCGGCTCCTTCAGTAGATCCAGACAGATCGAACAGCAGAATTTTGCTTGATCCCTCTGATTTTCTTGCTGCGCCATTTCACCTCTCTGTGACAATGACTGTCAAATAGTCTTACTTTCGATGAAGAGAAACAAACTCTGTGCTCTGACGGACAACAAATCTCTGCTCGTTCTGCTCTTGTTCAGTTGCTGCAGTGAATGAGGTTTATCAGCTCAACATTTCACAACATGTTGTTTACACGTATCCTAATACCTGCAGATCTGTGAAGGGAGGGAACGAGCAAATAATTTGATAGGGTGGAGTTCGCTGTGTTTGAGAGCTGGAAAAAGGGAATGATTTTCAGGCTTTACTGCATTCCACAAAGAGTCTTTTTCAAGAGGCAAGGTGTGTTATCTGTCATTTACAACATGCAGTAAGAATAGCTGGACTTAAAGCTAGGACACTCAGTTCACAACAGTTATGCATTTAATTACCAGCCCTGACAGTATATTGTTTTCACCTTGTGAGTCTGTGTGTGTGTCATCATGACAAAATGTGGTCCTGGAGAAACCCTCTGTAGCGGGAACTTCCACAGAAGCGGTTTTGAGTGCTTTGCCATGTGTTAATATGTCTGTGTGTAGTGCACGTGAGGTGGAGCGAGCTGAGTGAAGGCAGGCAGAGGAGCAGAGGAGCAGAGTACAGCAGAGACTCCGGCCCTGGAGACCAAAGCTACGGTCTCCCCCGCGTCCTCCACCAACAGTGTTTTGCAAGATGGGCTTCAGTAGATATAACTTTGGTGCTTCCGTGTAGTTTGTGTTGGAGTCTGAACAGCGTAGCCACACGCGAGCGCGCATGGGACACCGACCCGGATTGATTTATACGTGTAAGATGTTACAAACAGTCCCTTTAATTAAACTAATATTATCCTTTTATTTTTTCACAACTAATCAACAGACAGCACTCAAACGTATTAGTTTCTTTATACCTTTAAAATTAGAACAGATTTACTGATATTTGTAAATAAATCAGTTCATGATAAAGTATCAGCTTGAAATGAAATCTTCAAACACACCGTGGTTGACCTGGACTTCAGTAGGTGGAAGCAGGAAGTCCAAAAGCACTTTTGTAAAACATGGGTGATTTTAAGTTGAAATAAAGGAGGGCGAACAGAAGTTAAACCTCCAGTCAGCGAGTATCATGACCCAAACAACCAATAATAAAGGCAATCATTTCAGCTTTTTTTTTTTATTTTAAATGATGCCATCCTAGAAAATCGGTCTATTTATGCAACACAGTGGTTAAAAACTCTGCTCAGTTCTCTGTGACAAAGGTGTTTAAGTGAGGAAAGTTTTAAGGACTGAGAATGACTGCTCTAAACATGAACACTGTAGTTTGTGGTGTTTCAGGAGGAAAAATGTCTCAGTTATACTCTCATATTATATCATATTGACTCCCTGACAAAGGCCTGATGCCAAAAGTTGAAGTTTGCTTTTGCTTTTGGGTCTAACATGACTATGCCATTACAATAAAGGCATTTTAAAGGCATTTTAATTGTTTAAAATGAAAGTGCTTTGTAGTTTTTTGTGTATACTCTCATATTAGTTTTACATTTTCTCCATCAGCTTTGTATGATACCCTGGAATGAAGACAGGAGCAAACACTTTGTTCTTGTTTGTTTATTCATCATGTAAACCTTCAGCTTGTTCACACATCCCATCAATAATCATGTACAGATTCACTTCATCAACACAATCAGTTGGTTTGACCAGAATCTCAGCGATGTGAAAGAGAACAATGAATGATCTCCTTATTGATTATGATCAGGATAATTACAGTGACAAAGTGGTGAGAACAACATACAGTAAAGTAAGGTCTGGTGCCTTCTCTCTTAAGACTCATGCAGTGGAACAACCTAAAAATGCAAAGTCAGTTCAGGTAAATTAACAGTAAATAAGCAGTGAAACAGACACAGGAAGGAGCGCCACTTGAAGACACTCACACATTTACAGAACAACTCATGAGAAGATGTCCAAGAATCACCATAATGTTTGATTGTCAGCTGATTTCTGAGCAGTGAAGAAACGACACAACAATCAGCTCTAAGCAACAAACATGGAGACAAAATGAGTTTAAGAGTTAAAACACAGAATTTAACCCTTAAATGACTTCTGTCTAGTTCATTTAACAGAACCCAGCAGTGTCTCCGTAATAAGGAAGCCAAAGTCCAGCATGGAGAGGCTCAGTGAATCTGGTCTGGACTCTGTGGAGGAGAGTCATGGTTTCAGAGACGCTGTAGAAGGACAGAATACCTGCACTGTGATCCAGGTACACTCCTAGTCTGGATGACCGAGGACCTGAGAGGGGAGTATTGATAATGTTGTACCAAAATGTATAACTATTTTGTTTACATTCTAACGCACAAGATTTGTCATTGAATCCAAACAGACATTCATTCGACATCCCTGCTCTCCTGATACTCTTGTATGCGACCGCTACATTAACTCCTCTCCCTCCCCACTTCACCTCCCAGTAACAACGTCCAGTCAGACTCTCTCTACTCAGGACCTGAGGACAATCAGTGAATCTGTCTTGGTGACTAGGATAAGGCTGTTGGCGTCTCACTGATGTTGCTCTTCTGTTCCCCTCAGATAATAACACCACTGTGTGGGCTGTGTTTGGATCCAGTGAGATTTCTCGTGAATATTGTAAGAATCCAGCTCTGGTCTTGGGCTCTGAATGTGACAGTAAAACATCCACTTCAGTCACTGTCTGTGAGACGTTTGTCCATTTCTCTCTCAGAACATCCTGTAGTTTATCTCTGACTTCTGACACAGCCGCCGTCACGTCCTCAAAGTAGCTCAGGGGACGGATATTGATGCTGGATGAGTGTGTAGATTCACTGAGTGGTGACAGTGAGGGGTAGTGGAGTAGAAACTGGTTGTGATCCTCTGTGTGTGACAGCAGCTTCAGCTCAGCGTCTCTCCTCTTCAGCTCAGTGATCTCCTGCTCCAGCTTCTCCTGAAGCTCTTTGACTCGACTCACTTCACTTTCCTGCTGGGATCTGACCTGCTGCTTCACATCACAGCTTCTTCTCTCCATGAGACGGATCAGCTCGGTGAAGATCTTCTCACTGTCCTCCACTGCTTTATCAGCAGAGCGATTGACAGCCTCCACCTCCTGTTGGAGCAGCTTCACATCTTTCTCTCTGTCCTGGATCCTCTGCTGGATGTTAAGACAACTCACCTCGAGCTCTCTCTGCCTCTCGGTCCTTTCTTCTTTCTCCTGGAGCTTCTTGGAGGGCTCCACCAGCTTGTGTTTCTTTAATGGAGCCACATCATAATGCTGCTGGAGGTGTTGCTCACAGTAAGAGGCCAGACACACCAGACAGGACTTGAAGGCTTTCAGTTTCCTCCCAGTGCAGACATCACAGGCCACATCTTCAGATCCAGCATAGCAGTGATCAGCAGGACCAGCTTGGAGTCCAGTCTTCTTCAGTTCCTCCACTAAATCTGCTAACATGGTGTTTTTCATCAAGACAGGCCTCGGTGTGAAGGTCTGCCTACACTGAGGGCAGCTGTTGATTTGCCTCAGATCCTCTCCATTCCAGTGGGTTTTAATACAGTTCATGCAGTAGCTGTGTCCACAGGAAGTAGTCACCGGATCCTTCAGTAGATCCAGACAGATGGAACAAGAGAAGGTTTCCCAGTAAAGCTGAACTCCTTGCAGTGCCATTCCCAAACAGAAACTGTGCTCTCAGAGTGGAGCTGGCTGTGTTTTAGAGCAGGAAGACGAGGGAGGAGTTATCAGGATGTCCAGCAGGAGGAGGTTTTTGATTGGACCGCAGCAGAGCGGGGGCAGACCTTGTGTTAGTCACATTTTACTCCTTGGCGTATCTTGACTTTTTCTTGTGTACCGGCACTTCTCACAAGCTCCTGATACTCTCCTCTGCCCTCTCCATATCAGGTTCTCAGGGAGATACATAACGTCCATTTTAGTTTTGTAAAATAATCTGTGAACTGTTGGTCATAACTTTTTTTAAATTTGTGAACAAATATAATTAATGAAACATTATTTTAAAGTTTTCTGAATCTGCTCTTTTAGGACAAACATGTACAAGAATAATTAAATGTTCAGACCAAGGCTGTGATATGTGTAAATAATAAAATAATCATTTAACTAGTAATAATAATGGTCCAAAATGATGTAAAATGTCATAGTTCTAATTAAAAAATCCTCCAATTTTGGTGGGGGAGGACCCCTAACCCAATATCTCCTTGTATCTTTTATTCACTCTAGAAATTCAGAATATGTCTCTATCCTGCTGCTAAAACCTCAATGATACCGAACTATAGGCTACGGATAACACAGGAAAGCACTTTAAGTATTAACACTAAACACACAAGCTTAACCCTAGAATGTTCCAGTGTGAATATTATTGGAGTATTAAGGGCCTACAACAGAAGATGCATAGCACAAGTATAATAATATAGCACTAAAACCACAGCTGATTATGACTGACACAGTACAACATGCTAAAAGAAATAATGAATACATAGGAATAAGTCACAAGAGATTGCTGATACCGGCCGATACACACAACAACATGTGAATAAGAGAGAACTAGCACTTTTTTTCCCCCACTTCAAGCACTGTGTAAAAATACTGCATTACAACTAAAACATCTGCATTCAAAATCCTACTTAAGTAAAAGAACAAATGCACTTGAACTATCACAAGTGAAAGTATTTATTCTGCAGACAGTTGGCTCCTGTGTCTGATTATTAGACTATAATAAACTATAATCCTGATGCATCAGTGTGCATCATGTTTTAACTACTTTATATACAGTTAGGGAGTAGTCCGGTGGTTCCCAGCCTAGAGGTCAGATCACAAGATAAATCTGAGAGAAGAGGGGAAAAAAAACATAGGTTTTGCTACACAAATTAGTGCGTGGGGATATTGAGGTCTAGAATGTAACAATGGGTCTTTCTCAGGGGACACAAATATAATCTATAACAATGTATTCTGTTTTATAAACTTTATAACCCATATCGTCCCATATCGTGCTCATTTCCAGGTTTATGCTTGTATTTTATGTTTCTACTAGAACATGTTTACATGCTGTAATGTTCAAACAACTCTTTATTTTCCTCATACTGTCTGTCTGAATATACCTGTATTTACCCTCTGTCTGAAACGCTCCGTTTTAGTGCATTTCAACAAAATTGCAATGAAACTGCGTTGCTAGGCAACAGTTTGGGTCCATGTTTATTTCCTGTCAGCTGATATTATTTGCATACACTGCAACAGGAAATAAACTGGGACACATTTAGAATGTTTATGTTTAAAACCATGTGATGATCTAAATATTGTATATTTGTGACATCACAAATGGACAGAAATCCTAACGGCTTGTTTCAAACGCACAATTTCTGAATTCTGTGTATTTCTCTGTATATTGAGCGTTTTGATAGTTTAACAGTATTCATATAGCACTTAAGCCTGCTTTATAATATAAAAGACATGGATATCTCAATATGGGACCTTTAAATTGAGTCTCCAAAAATCCATGCTCAAAAAAACAATGAGGCATGAGCTTGAAAGTGGATGAGAGTCTTTGATCGTCACATCCTGCTCTAGCAGCTCACATCGCTCCACTGTTATCAACCTTAAACTGGTGCCTGTGGTGTCCCTGCATGGAGAGGAGTTTGGTTCAAATCATTCAAAGTGGAGTTTCCGGAGCTTCTGGGCAGCGAGCGGTCTGTTCAGTGTTTCGTGTTGCCCCTGCAGAGCCAAACAAACGCGCCATGTTCCTATTTTCAGTCAAGAATGTCATAACAGGAAGGCGGGACTGGAGACTGCAGGAGATCCTGCATCGTGTTAAAAGTGAAGCTCATTAAATCTCGCTGTTGCTTCGCTTATACTTATAATCTTAAGTGATGAATTGAATGTTGTATTGGGTTGTTGGTTGTGCCAGCAAATCATCATGAATTGACATTTATTTTGGTATCTGATGTATTTTTTTATTTTAAAGTCTAGTTTTGATTCCATTAATTTGAGTAATGTTCATATTACTGTTATTATATTAAAGTTACTAACAAATTATTAAGTAGAATATGTCTTTCAAGGCATAATTTAATATAAAGAAAATATAAATTGTAATAAATAATAGTAATATAATAAAATTATAAGATCATTGAAACAGGGATCTTCATTTTACAGAACATAAATAAAAAAGATGCTTTTATCTCACGAACAGCATTGCACTGATGAAATAGAACCCATTTTCATTCACATATCTTGAGGTCAGAGGTCAAGGGACCCCTTTGAAAATGGCAATGACAATTTTTCCTCACCAAAATTTGGCGCAAGTATGGCGCGTTATTTATCCTCCTTCCTGACAAGTTGTATGACATAGCTTTAAAACTGAGCCCTAAAAATCGCAATTTGCGTTAAAGAAATTAGTAATTTACGTTAATGCGTTATTATCACATTAACTTTGACAGCCCTACTTTAAAGCAAATAAAAATGGATGAAATAAAACTTTAAAATAAAACAATAAAATCTGATCTGTCATATTCTCTTCAGTTTTAAGCAAACGTGAACAGAAGTTGGATAGAAATCCAATAATGTATATCTTTTTTCATTTCAATATAGACATAATACCCTAGTTCACAGCTAAGCTCAGACAGCAAAGGTTGGAAAGGACATGTTTAAAGAGACAAAGTACAGGTTTAGCACGGCGGTGAGAGAAACTAAACGACTGTACTCGGAGAAACTCCAACAGCAGCAAACGACTCTACTCCTGTCTGAAAGGGTCTCAGATCATCTTCACCCACTTCACCAACGACTTGTACACGGCCAACGACCTGAATGAGTTTCACTGTCGTTTTGAAAGACAATGGGTCAGTCCTGAAACCAACAACGACTCTCTCCATAACAACAAGAGAACATAACGCCCCCCCGCCCCCTCTCTCTCCATTCACCCTGAAGCACTGTGCTGATCCAGCCCGTTCTCATTCATAGGGCGTCAAACACCGATGCTTTGTCACGGACGTCTGCGTTTGATACCGCCCAACAAGAGTTGGCAGTGAGAACTGAGGAATATTTAGACCACTAAAAAGACTGTATCATCTGTCTGTCAAAACCCTTACAAAAAAGAATTTTAATTCAAGTTTATTTCATGATGTAAACTTAAGTATAGGTCAAGTATAATCCCAAGTATAGTTTATGTAATAAGCATAATAATATCAATGTATGAGTAGTATACTTTTAAGTGTACTACTTCAATACATCTTGGGACTAAATTGGCCCACTTTTTAGTTTATAAAAGTGTACTTTAAATGTAATGAGTACACAACTAGTTTGCATCCAAGTTGTATTTTGTACTGCAACTACAATATGAACTATACTACAAGTGAACTTATAGGTATACTGTTAGTTATATACTTGTAGCCCACTTTTTAGTTTATGAAAGTACACTTTAAAGAATACTCTCAGTAAACTACTAGATTAGTAGTTTTTACTGCAGGTTCTTTAAGTAAACGTATAGTGCCAAGCCAATTATACTTAGACTTTTCTGTATACTTGCCAATGACACTTAGACTTCTCTGTATACTTTTCAGTATAAGCCAAGTATACTTGGACTTTTCTGTAAACTTGCCAAGTACACTTATATGTATATTTGTCGGTATAAGGCAAGTATACTTGGACTTTTCTGTATACTTGCCAAATACACTTAGACTTTTCTGTATACTTTTCAGTATAAGCCAAGTATATTTGGACTTTTCTGTATACTTTTCAGTATAAGCCAGGAATCCTTGGGCTTTTCTGTAAACCTGCCGAGTACATTTAGACTTTTCTGTGCACTTGTCGGTATAAGCAAAGTATACTGGGACTTTTCCGTATACTTTTCAGTATAAGCCAAGTATACTTGGACTTCTCTGTATGCTTGCCAAGTATACTTAGACTTTTCTGTATACTTGTTGGTATAAGTCAAGTATACTGAAGTATAATTCTGATAAGTACATAAAAAGTAATCTGAATGCATATTATGCATACATACGTTTTAAAAGAAGTATACTAATAGCATACTTGAATAAACTTCTTCTTTGTAAGGTAAAATCTGAGCCAGGACAGCAGCTCTCTGCTAAGCTTTAAGTCTGAAGGATGGTTGGTAAGACTGGAGGAGAACGTTACAGCTACTCTCCCATAGTTTCTACTTATTCTGCTCGACACTGTGTGCAGGACTCAGGAGCAACAACCAGATGGTGATGTTGTGCTCGTCTGCCTGAACTGAAATCTTACAGACTTAGTTTCACTGAAACTAAGCAGGCACTGACTCTTCTTCACTTGCTGTGCATCACTCATCTGCTGTGAGCTGCTCTCCAGAATCCCACCGATGGATTGGATTTCCTTTTAATTGTGGCTGCAGGCGCTCACTCTTTGTTGTATCAGACAGGCTAAACCGACTGTGGCAGTAAAACAGCCTTTTGTTTTCAATAAACCCATCAGACACGCCACTGTTAATAACGTAGTAACCCAGTGTAATGTTTAAGCCAGATCTGATAAAATGATTCCTTCATAGTTTAGCAAAGTTTTCTAAAACTACTTTAAAAGTCCAACATATATTTCAACCACTAACAGAAATACTCGAGGAAAACTGTTTTGAGAAAGTTACTTTCTAACTCTTTTCAATTCACTCCCCCCCCCCCCCCATTTTACTTTACTTTAATACAGACCACAATTACCATGCCCACCATGTTCTATCTAGAGACACCGACGAGCAGTTATCACCTCATTTCTCACCATTTGTTTTACCACTTTCATCTCCTACGGATTTTAACAGACAAACCAGATTACAGGGAAAATGGAGGAGCATGGATGCCTTTAGTGACACCATTAGATAAAAGGTGTCTTATATCCATTGTATCTAAATGCAGTTAAACTGTACATGAAGAGTCTTATTAAACCTTATATGGCATTCAAGTCAGATGTTTTCCACAGACTCATGGGAAAGAACAGGAAAAAGCCGACATGGTCTCATTCACAGGGCGTTAAATACAACACAAGGCACGCTTTAGTTAATGTAACTACAATGTAAACCCATATGAGTCAATGTTAAACGCTCAGAGAAAGTGCTCCGGGAGTGTGTTGACATAGTTTAAAGACCGACAAAAAAATAAAGAAATATATATACGTATATAGTAGTGGCTAATGTAGCCTTGAGTTGCTAGACTTAAAGGGATAGTTTGAGTTTTTGTTTTGAAGTGGGGTTGAATGAGGTATTTTTCCATAGTAGGTGTATTACCTACAGTAGATGGTGGTCCACACCACTGTATTGCTTTGATCCGGTGTCGGTACTCCTATCTGTTTCTCCAAGCTAAGGGTGTGTCGACCGTCATCTACTGTAGGTAATACACCTACTATGGATAAGCCCCCACTTCAAAACACTATCACAAGTATATCTTAGATGTGGAGCGGGCTACAGGTCTGGTAAACTCACTCCTCTCTAACTCCACAAATCCAGATTTTTTTCATTTTCAAACTTAGTGTTAGTTCGGGCTTAAAATAACTACAGTTATGGTTAAAAGAAATCAATGTAACCATCACCCTGTTACTTCCTGTATCCCTGCATATAGTCCCGGCCAGAAACTCCCTCTAGTCAGAGAGAAACTTCTGTCTCATCTGAACCAGCCACAGAATTGGACCTGACCTCAACGAGGTCCAACATTTGGCTCCGTGGCCTCCCAGCATGGCTCTTTAATCAGCTCATCAGCAGACCACACAAAGCAGCCAGCTACTGTATAGGATCAGCACTGTGCCCGTTAATTGCAGAATTAGTGTCTCGTTCCAAGAATATGCTGGTTAAGGGCAGTGACCTGTAAACTTTAGAAGCCACTGACATGCTCTCAGCTTGTTTACATCCCTTTGAGACGTGTAAACAGTTCACTGTAGGTTCAGTGTGGATACGATAACTGTCATGACAGATAACCATGGTGGCGTCAGGTTTTACATGCTGGGGACACACAATGAACCATCTCTTGTGGAGCATTACCCATCCGTGCATGATATTCTCTCTGTTTAGACCCCTATAGCGAGAGGAACATCTTCATTATTGATGACAGGATGCAGAATGTCAAGAATTCCTCATGGGCACCAAACTGGAACGTGACTGGAGCTGCCAGAGGAGGTATCAGCCTTGAACGCATGCACTCACACTCACCATCTCTATGCAGAAGATATGCTCTTTTTTTAGATTTAAAATACTAAAAGGGAATTGTTGAGGCTGTCTCTCTCTCTCTCTCTCTCTCTCTCTCTCTCTCTCTCTCTCTCTCTCTCTCTCTCTCTCTCTCTCTCTCTCTCTCTCTCTCTCTCTCTCTCTCTCTCTCTGAGCCAACTGAATTCAATCCCAGCATCCCTGTTGTCGTGGTGACAAAGTGTAGCATGTGCTTCAGTATTGTTCCAGAGACTAATTCTCCTCTTGGCAGCGGTGGAGGAAGTTAGTAATAACTTTATTGATACAGAACTTTTCGGCAGGACGACATCGTTTGTCAGTGACTTCCAAAACAAGTCACTGTTGGAAAATAAATGTGTTTAATGACAACACAGTCTCATGTCAGTTCATACCACAGTTATGAAATGTAATATATTTGATTCGTGAACATAGACACGAATTTCCCTTTTTTTCATGACGCTCAGCACGACTTTCAACAACGTATTTTTTGTGTGTTTTCCTACGAATGTCCAGCAACACATGATGCAATTTTAGCTCCAGTCTTTTTGAAATAAAACCACTTAGTTAGGTTTAGCTCATGCATTAGCCGAGGCCGCAATGACGGCAGTGGTTGTCCTTCCTTCATCCGTCAGCTTGGTTCTTGGGGTTCCCCACACAGAACAAAGTGTCAAAAGCTTTCACAGGGTCAGTTTCTGTAGTAGCAGACCATCACAAAGACGGTTTCCATTTGCAGTTCAGTCAGTCAACTCACTGGAATAGATTATTTATGTACAGCATTTATGGTTTGGTGTTCAGGTTCCCAACAGGGAAACATCAGGCTCAGCTCAGCTGGGAGCCACATTTTCTAACTCCCCCGCCCCTAGAAGGAAGCTAGACTGGGAGCCTACAGGTGGATGCTGGGTAGAGGGTGCTGACAGCAGCAGGCGGCAGCCAGCAGCAGCTTTCAGGAGGGATGGATGGGTAGATGGGTGGGTCAAACAAACACAGAACTTTCACCCAGGAGACCGCTGTTCATGTCCCGTGTGAAAGCAAAAGTCACCGTTGACTTATTTGACCTTACTTAAGTAAGGAGCGCGTCAGGAGCGCGTGGCGGCTGCGTCGCGTGGTGGCTGCGTGACGGCTGTGTTTCTGCTGCTGCTGTCAGCCCTTTCTTTCTGCATAGTTTGCCTTTTAATGGCCATTTAACTTCATGATAAATGTAATTTATATTTATTTTAGACAGAGAAAGGTTCAGAAACGTGTGGTAATTAGTAAATAATAGTAATAATCCACAATTAAAACTCCGTACTATATTCATTCATTGAGCTCTCCAAGTCACTCTATGTTCTAGAACACTGTCCGGCACATATTTCAGAATAAAAGCCTCGTGTTAACAAATGAAGGAATTCTATACAAAGAAAAAACGCTTGAGGGCTTTTATTTCGAAATGAAAGCAGGAAGTGTTGATTTAAACCCCAAACCCCCAAACTTTATCAATTCATGAAGCTCTCAAAAATGCCTGAGGGCTTTTATTTTGAAATGAAAGCAGGAAGTGTTGATTTAAAAATAAGTCTTTACTTTTTTTCATCTCCGTAACATATTCTACAGATAGACATCAAAACTGTAGTAAAGTCTTGCTGGTATGAAGTTAATATACTGTCAATAGATCACCTTCCCTGTCTGTTGCAGCTGAGAAAATAGGCGAGCCCTCTATCCTATAAAATAGACGCGCGTCTCATGCGGGCAGTGTGGCTGCTCTAACCTGTTAACATGGACGCCGAAATAAAAAACAACACGCCACGCAGCCGCCACGCGCTCCTGACGTTGGTAGTATGTCCACTACTTTATGGCTATATCTTACGAATGAGCATTCCGTAAGATATCATACGAACCCTTGTATGAGGCTACGTTGCACAGACAGAACTAATCTGGTCCATTAATACTCAATATGCCTCCCTTGAGAATAAACTAATTTTCAGTCATTTGTTGTATCGCTGATTGTGTTTATCTGCTGACGTCAAGCTGTGCACATTACTGTCATCGCTGGTTTCTCACAGCATGTTCCTCTTTATCAGAGTTTCTATGGGTTTTTCTGTAAATGGGTGACAAGGCGAGTTGAATTTTAATGGTTGACTGGGAGCATTGACTATATATCCTTCATGGTGTGTTGGTTCAAACCTGTTTTTAAGTGCATGCAGGTCATGCATCTGCTGCTCTGGAAAGCACTTTGCGATGACCTCTTTTTTGAAAGTATTAATTAATGACAGAAAATACAAAAATTATACGGTCACAGCTGTAAATTAGAGCTAAAAATTGACCCATTTTCATTCTGAGTAGAGTCACGTCCAGAGTGACGCGTAGATGGTGGAACAGAAAACACAAAGGCACTTTCATAAACTTTATAGGGCACGTCTTTCCACAGAGAACAGAATATCTTGAGAGCTTCCAGCCAGGAAATACTAATTTGCTGTCAGGCAGCTGTGAGGGAGCATCATAATCGTAGAAAAAAAGATTATTTCATGTGTGACAGCGACAGTGAGTGGTGATGTTATCCTGAGGACGTCAGCTAGGCTTGAGTGTGTGTGTGTGTGTGTGTGTCATCTGAAGACATTTTGATTCTAACACGACATGACACAAGAATCCAGCCGCCCTGTTACAACATGGATTTCACATGTAGCGGTGAAATCCAGATAGTCGATTGAGTGTCGTCTGCCATACAGTTTTACACCCCCCTTCCGCAGTTAATATAGTCCTGTACACAGATCACTACACCAGTGGTTAAAGGAATAGTTTGAAATACAAAGCTAGCGGCTGCAGCTGTGTCAGAAGTCACTCCCTCGTGCACCCTATATACCACAAACTAACATGTTTACTGTATAAATAATAAGTGAATAAATAGTAAAATTGGATTTTGTCATTGCCAATTTAATGTTTGTATATAGTATTTCTGTCAATTGATTAAAAACGTTTTTTTTATCTGTTCGAAATGAACCTTAAAGGGAGATTTGGCAAGTATTTAATACTCTTATTAACATGGGAGTAGACAAATATGCTGCTTTATGCAAATGTATGTATATATTTATTATCTGATATCAATTAACAACACAAAACAATGACAGATATTGATCCAGAAACCCTCACAGGTACTGCATTTAGCATAAAACAATATGCTCCAATCATAACATGGCAAACTGCAGCCCAACAGGCAACAACAGCTGTCAGTGTGTCAGTGTGCTGACTTGACTATGACTTGCCCCAAACTGCATGTGATTATCATAAAGTGGGCATGTCTGTAAAGGGGAGACTCGTGGGTACCCATAGAACCCATTTACATTCACATATCTGGAGGTCAGAGGTCAAGGGACCCACTTGAAAATGTCCGTGCCAGTTTTTCCTTGCCAAAATTTAGCGAAAGCTAGTATGACATGGTTGGTACCAATGGATTCATTAGGTTTTCTAGTTCATATGATGCCTGTTTCTGCAATCTAGGCTTAAAACTGAGCCTACAGCCTAAAAATCACAATTAGTGGCGTTGAAAGGAATTTCCGTTAATGTGTTTAAGAAAATCTAAATATGAAATCAATAAGAATTGTTGATTTCTTAATCATTTTGTTGAAAAAGATTCATATACTCAAGTTTTTTTTTTTCTCTCTGTGATGTCAAATCCTTTGACACTATTTCAAAGTTCCACATGAAATATAATAATATTCAGAAATGCAAAGGTCTCCATGTAATTTTCAGTGCAGCTGAACCTTTCAACTTGATCATTTGAAATTCTGTTCAGGTTGCAAACGGCTGGCAGAGATCCTTGAAGAAAAGGACGTGTTGTGCTCATTTGTTGTCGAGTAAGAGCTCAACAAAAGCTCAGAAACAGGAAATCAATTTGAATTTCATTTGAATCGATGACGGTTCGGATGATTGACGGCGGCCCGATTGTTGCAGATTTACCACACATCTTGGCTTTTGTCGGCTGAGGCGGAGTGACAGCTCACCCTCCCGACGCCTCTGGTTGTTACCGTAATGCCGCGCTCCACCGATGACCCCTGAACCCCGGCGACGTCAAGCCTCCACCGACCACCACTCGCCCCACGCTGCGCTGTCAGTCTTATATCACCCGTTCCCCTCAGTTATACACACAAACACACGCCGTGGTGTCCCCTCACAGCTCTCTCAGACACAATCTCACCATATTCAAGTGACGGGTAGAGGACACATCAGAAAGAACAAATGAAGAAAAACAATCCGAGTGCTGTGCTCAAGGCTTGGACCCAAACACAGGTAAGGATGAGGCGACAGCCGGCAGAGTTCAATGATTTTATAACGAAAAACTTAGAATGCAGAACAAAAATGCAGCTGATCCGGCAGAAACGTCAGCAGAGTCAAACCAATTCATTAAAAGTTTGGTCACAAATGGATAAAATTAATAATCTTTATTGTCCACAAATGTGGAAATTAACCTTCGGCTTTACAGTTTGGTTAAAACACATCATAGTGAATCACAATAAATACAATAAATAGCAAGACATGCAAAGTGCTGACTACAATAATGTGTGAATGGTGTTTATGAATTTAGTAAAGTTATTGCATTTAGAAAGACTTTTTGTAAATGTTCTTGGTTGCTGCGGCGGATCTGTAGCGTCTTCCCGAGGGCAGTTTTATAAACTCTTTAAAAAGAGGATGAACGGGATCAGACACAATTTGTCAGGCTTTTTGTCCCGCCTGTGTTTTATATCTACATCCCAGTTGTTTTTGTTCTTTCCCAATAATTTTACTGGCCATGTTTGTGATTCTGGATAGTCTAGTTTTGTTCTTAGCCCCCAGGTGCCCATACCATGTACACATATTAAAAGTTAAGACAATTTCAACAAGACTTTTGTAGACAGTCTCTAAAATGTTCTTGCTTATACAGAAAGAATAGACTTGAATGGGAGAAAAACTCAGACAAGAGTGAAAGACATGAGGAGAACGAACTCACACAGAGACAGGGAATCACACAGACTAAATATACTGAGGAGGTGAGGATAATTAGGACAGGTGAGGATAATTAGGGGCAGGTGAAACCAATCAGGGCGGAGTAGACAATCACAAAGGCGGGAAAATCCAAAGGCAGGAAGTAACGCTAGACATGACACACATGGTGAGTATATAAAAATAAAACAGGAAACACTAAATGAAAGAAACAAGGGATATAACAGAAAACCCCAAAACCTACAAACCAAAATCCTCCGGACAAAATCAGAAGCCACAAAAAAGATAAACACAAGATAGTCTAAAGTCTTAAAGGTCCCATATCATGCTCATTTTCAGGTTCATACTTGTATTTTGTGTTTCTACTAGAACATGTTTACATGCTGTAATGTTCAAAAAAACTTTTATTTTCCTCATACTGTCTGCCTGAATATACTTGTATTCACCCTCTGTCTGAAACGCTCCGTTTTAGTGCATTTCACAGAATTGCAACGGAATTGCGTTGCTAGGCAACAGTTTGGGTTCATGTTTACTTCCTGTCAGCTGATGTTATTAACATACACTGCAACAGGAAACAAACTGGGACACATTTAGAACATTTACATTTAAAAACGTGTAATGGTCTAAATATTGTATATTTGTGACATCACAAATGGACAGAAATCCTAACGGCTTGTTTCAAACGCACAATTTCTGAATACGGTCTATGTGTGTTTTTCTCCATATATTGAGCGTTTTGATAGTTTAACAGTAATTATATAGCACTTAAACCTGCTTTATAACATAAAAGACATGAAAATCTCACTTTTTACAATATGGGACCTTTAACAAAAAGTCCAAGGACCTCTGGGAACAGAGCCAGACCGTGACAATATCAACATAAAAGTTGCTTATTTCCACATCCAGCAGTTATAGAGCAACATGATGATTCATTAGGAGTCTTTGTGTTTGTGTCCACCTGATGAATGTAAGTCCAATTTTCTCTTTTTTTTAGCTCTGTTTTTGGTCTCCATCTCCAACTCCTAAGAAAAATATGTCTCTTTAGATGTTAAATGCTCCACTTTCTGCAGGTGTTTAGACAGCAGACATTACAGCACAACTCAGATCACCTCCCTCTGCTTGTTTTCCTCCGGTAAGTGACATCTTGCAGATGCCAGATTTTTTTCAGGTTACCTGTTTCATGTACTACTGTCACGATATAGCGACCATTTTATAAAAATAACTTTTTTAAAATCATATTTGCTCCAATCTTGCCTACTTCAGCTTTGACTTTGACAGCCCTAATAATAAACAATAAATACATGTTCTTGCTGACCTCCCTCTTTTAAACTGTTTCCAGTATGTGTGTGAGTGCACCAACACAAGATTCTAAAATACATTATAAATACATTACAGACATCGTATCAGTAACCTGGATGAGATGTTAGAAACGTGATTACACCCGTTGGGACACCTGGGACACATCCAGAAATATAAATGGTTTAATCTGTAGAGGAATGACGGAGACTGGCAGGTTGTCAAAGATCCGCCTACGTTGTGGAAATGATGCATCATGACAGATAATGACACCTATCACATCCTCTCCTCCTGTCAGTTCATATTGATGTATGCCAACTGTGCAGTGTGTGTGTGTGCAGTGTTAAGTGTAGGAAATACTGTTACACCTCAGCAGAAAAAAAGACAGATTTGGCCTCATCTCACCGGACTACAGATGCATCATTTTGGGGCATGAGGTTTTACAACAGTGAAACATGTATGTCACAACACAGTCTCACGGCAGTTTGTGAAATAGTCAGAATATGTAATCTGTTTGATTCGTGTACACAGACACGAATTTCCCCTTTTTTTCGTGACGCTCAGCACGACTTTCAACAACGTATTTTTCATGCATTTTCCTACGAATGTCCAGCAACACGTGACACACGTGTCAATTTCCGCTCCAGTCTTTTTAAAAGAAATAGACAATGCTGGCAAGAAAAGCAATGCCGTTCACCGGCTTCATTCCTTGTTATATCTTTTTTTTATTCCTCCTGGTAGCTCCTGCTGTTGTTGCAATATGCAGATATATCCAGGATTTCTGTTTGTTGTGCAATTTGACAGTATTTTCAAGGCCTCGTGACCAACTCCGCCAACTGTCTCTCAGCGTAAGAGGAGTTGTTATACGTGTTCAAATTACACTCGATATTCAACACAGTCTCACGGCATTTTGTGAAATTGTATTAATTTATTTTTTATTAATTTATAGTCAAATTTAATCTATTTGATTTGTGTACATTAGACGCAAATTTCCCTTTTTCTTTTCATGACACTCAGCACGACTTTCAACAACGTATTTCTGGCGTGCTTTCCTACAAATGTCCAGCAACACGTGACGCACGTGTCACTTTCCGCTCCAGTCTTTTCAAAATAAAACTACTTAGTTAGGTTTAGGAAAAGATTGCTGTTTGGGTTTAAATAACTCCGGATGTTATGGGACAAATAAATCAATGTGAACTTCTGGTTTCATACGGGACACAAACAGTGATCTCCTAAGTGAAAGTACTGTAAAATGTAGGTATGTAAAATCTGTATGTAAAAATAAAATCTTGGATTCTGGCTGTCTTGATCATCTTGATTTTTTGCAACCAGAAGTGATACGAGAGGGTGGAGCTATATTAACTTTGATGAGCTGTAAACACTGTGAAAGGGTTAAAGTTGTACGACGAAAACACGGACAACTCTCAGACCGGACAACGCCGTGGTAGCGACCTGTCAATCACAAGGTAGCCCCGCCCTAAAGCATTTCCTGCTTTATGGTCTATTTGACTCTAAAGGGGACCATAATTTACTAAATGAACATCATGCTGTATTGAATAAGACTTGAAACTAGCGATTGAGACCATAATATTTAGAATGTTTACTGAGGTAATAAATCAAGTGAGAAGTAGGCTCATTTTCTCATAGACTTCTATACATTCAGACTTCTTTTTGCAACCAGAGGAGTCGCCCCCTGCTGGCTGTTAGAGAGAATGCAAGTTTAAGGCACTTCTGCATTGGCTTCACTTCTGAGACCCGGACGTTGCCGCATGTTTGACACTGGCTGAGTCATTGCAGAACCTGTCAGTGAAATGCCTCAAAGGTCAAATATTTTCTGTATTTTGCTGTCTCCTCTATGTTTTTATTAATGGCTGTTAAAGAAACTGCAGTAAAGACTCAGTTTCCCCCTTCTGGAGGACTCTGGTTTCCACGCACAGCAACCAGCAACATGAAGCCAAGTGCTCAGTCATCGCCCTAACACCGACCCCCTTCCCCGCCCAACCCACCCTCTCCCTCCCAATTAGCGGCGCCATCGCCTCAAGTCGCTCTGTCAGCTCTGATAAAGGCAACTCGTCTTCTCAGAGATGACTGAACATCCAGCTCGCCACCTCCAGGCCGGGCAACCCCGGGGATGGAGCCGACATGTAGGAAGGACACGGGAGAGGAGGAGGAGGAGGAGGAGGAGGAGGAGGAGGAGGAGGAAGAAAAATGAGGGAAAATGAAGAAGTTATAAGACTCAATGTCAAGTTTTTTTAATTTTTTTTTTTAAATTGTGTGTTCCATCTCTGTTGCCGAGTGTTGCTCAGTCAGACAGTTTGAATGTGGCATCTTTTTCTTTGGATTTTCTGTCAAATTTGAGTGAAGCTCTTTCCTTCATCTCTTTTGACTTGACATCCATATTAACTAATTACCGTCCTTCGGTTCACTTCAGACTATTCAGAAAAATTAACAACTTTCTATTTGCCACGTGCAACCAGACTGAGTGTTTAGTTCATTGAATATTACAGCTTTCATGGACTAATTATGTTATATTACTAATATGCTTCTGTTAACTGCTATTTATGGTCATCAAACAGGTCTTTTTATTCGTCCTAGATACACTCACATCGTCCTCAGTACAGCTGGATTTCTGCAGAGAGATCAGAGTGAGGAGTGTTCGGCAGCTGTAATGGTGCAGTGTTTGGCTCATCATTAGCAGGTATCATACTTGAGAATATCTACTACCCTATTTATTTTTATAGCCACTTCTGGAGTGGTATATGTGTCTTTTTTTCTTGAGGAAATACCTACTATATACATATCTGTTATTTTAAAACACTCTCTTATTTATTTATGAAATACAATTGGCCACAAAGTCTGACTATTATTCCTATAACTATAGGCAGATTCTGGATCCATACGTCACCTTCGGGAACAGAAATGGGTAATTTAGTGTATCCTTAAAACACACTTTCATACAATCTCAATTGTATTAAAAATATCAAAAAGTCCCCATTCATTTCAAAACATTTTTTTTTATTGTCATAAAGAGTTTCTAAAGTTGGAGCTGTATTTTTTTGGTTACTTGATTAACATTTCCGCCTCTGAATGCTTTCAATCTTTTTATTGAATCAGAAAACATGTCATATTTGTTCTATAGTCTCCCCATAAGCCTTATATGAAATGTATTTTTACTTTTTTTGTACCTTATTTCAGGTAGCAGCTGCTTGTTATGTACCATACTTTATCTGATCTGTCATAATGTAAATCATTGTGCCAAGTTCATTTAGTTAATAAGTCAGTTAATTTGAAAATAAAGAATTTCAAAGAAAGATGAGTTATGGGCCCTTAAATATTTATTCATTTTATCGATAAATATTATCAATGTTTGTTTAACTGGCCCTTGGCCTCCAAGTTGCAGAGCAAATTGTAATATAACTGCAGTAAAGCGTTGTTTTCCAACTTAAATTCAGTGTATTGAGTTTTTCTCAGAACAGGTCAGAAGGTAAACAAAACCCAAAACAGATATTTAAATCAAAATTCTAGCTCGCTGTTGCCATGGTAACACAGCTAAAACCCTGTTCCACTCTGTACACCTTAGTGTTGTTCCTTCCCTTTGAGTGATGTCATCACATTCTAATTGTGTTGTCATTAGAATGTGAATCGGAATTTCCATTCAGTGATGTCATCACTGACATCTAAGCCACTGTCAGTGATGTCAGTGATAACATCGAGTCTTTTTTACAATACAATACAGAGACTCTCTACAGTCTTCTACGCACATCTCAAGTCTGCTACAGACAGAGTCGAGAAGATGACACCTTCCCAGAAACTGAGGATGCATGCCCAGATGGAGAAGCAGATCCAGCAGCAGAAAGCTCAAATTATGGATCTCATTGGAGAGAAGCAGCATCTCGCTGAAAAGCTCAAAGAGCAAGAGGAGTGGGGGCAGAGGCTTTTTGAATACGCCGACAAAGAGGACAAGAACCTCCGTCAGAACCTCAGTGAGACGATCATCATGCTGAAAAACAAACAGGTTGAACTCCTGCAGAGCTACAGTTCTTGGGAGGAAAGATACACGGCTATGGAGAAAAAGTGCACACAGGCCTTGAACAAACAGGGATTGAAGACGGAAGTCACACCGGGAGACACTACCGCAAGACAGTTCGAGGATGAAAAACAGGAACTTGTGACCCACTACAGCAAGATCGTGGCCGACCGAGAACAGTGGGCATCGCATATGTACCATCGCCTGCACGGGAAAATAAAGGAACTCACTCAGAAGCTCTTTGAGGCCGACAACCTGCTGACCAAAGCTGTACAGCCACAGAGTGACACTCTTTGCCATGAAAAGTGCACTGCTCAAATTCAACTAATGGAGACCAAACTAAATCAAATGGAGGGTGAGAAGAAGGAGCTCAAGGACAAGTTTGCTAAAGACCTGTCAGCAAATGACCAGAGATGGGAGTCAAAAATTCAGCTCATGGAGACAAAAGTCCAACAAGCTGAGGTTGAAAAGATTGAACTTGAAGACAAGTGTGCTAAACACCTGGCAGCAAATGACCAGAGCTGGGAGTCAAAAATTCAGCTCGTGGAGACAAAAGTCAAACAAGCTAAGGGTGAAAAGATTGAACTTGAGGACAAGTGTGCTAAACACCTGGCAGCAAATGACCAGAGCTGGGAGTCAAAAATTCAGCTCGTGGAGACAAAAGTCAAACAAGCTAAGGGTGAAAAGATTGAACTTGAGGACAAGTTTGCTAAACACCTGGCAGCAAATGACCAAACCTGGGAGAAGCTGCTGATGAAATACCAGCAGGATTTGTTTCAGTTAGAGGAACAGGTTGACCAGAAGAAAACCGAGGTCCTGAATCTCAGCAACGAAAAGGAAGGTCTCTTTCAGGAACTCAGAGAGACCACGAGCCAGCTGACCAGCAAGGGAGGTGAACTCCTACTGACTGAGGCAGCTTGGCAGAAAAGATTCAACGAGCTGAAGGACAACAAAGAACAACAGCGGATGGAATCCCACGAGCAGGTCAATCAGCTGAAGCAGGAGATGCATCTCAGAGACTCTGAGATCTTGGATCTCAGCAAGAAGAATGAGAGCCTTTCTCTTACGCTGACGGAGACAACAAGTCAGCTACAGAGCAAAGAAGCCGAACTCTCACAGTCAGACCGAGCCTGGCGGGACAAGCACGACGCTCTTGAGGACAGGATGACAAGAGCCCTGGCCGAAAAAGACCAGAGCTTGGATTCGCTGACGCTTAAGATGCATTTCAGAGACTCTGAGATCTTGGATCTCAGCAAGAAGAATGACAGCCTTTCTCTTACGCTGACGGAGACAACAAGTCAGCTACAGAGCAAAGAAGCCGAACTTTCACAGTCGGACCGAGCCTGGCAGGACAAGCACGACGCTCTTGAGGACAGGATGACAAGATCTCTGGCCGAAAAAGACCAGAGCTTGGATTCGCTGACGCTTAAGATGCATTTCAGAGACTCTGAGATCTTGGATCTCAGCAAGAAGAATGACAGCCTTTCTCTTACGCTGACGGAGACAACAAGTCAGCTACAGAGCAAAGAAGCCGAACTCTCACAGTCGGACCGAGCCTGGCGGGACAAGCACGACGCTCTTGAGGACAGGATGACAAGAGCTCTGGCCGAAAAAGAGCAGAGCTTGGATTCGCTGACGCTTAATAACCAGGAGTCAGCGTCAATGGTGGAGGAGCTCTTGCAGATCTGCAAAGAGAAGGACAGAATCTCTAAGAACTTCAGAGAGACTGCTGACCTGATGTGCACCAGAGGCAATGAACTCCTGGAAAGATGCAAAGCGCTGACCAACCAATCAAGAAAGATGGTCTCGACCAAACAAGAGGAGCAGACGGAGAAGAAGGAAAAGAAGAAGAAGGGTTGCTTTAGCTGGTTTTGCAAGAAGACGTGTGCCGACGACACAAGAGTGGTTGAGGAAGCTAATGATTGTTCAGCTCAGGCTGGACAACAGTAGCTCTCTCTTCCTCCACCTCTCCACTTCTTCACCCTCCATCTTTTCACCCCTCCTCCATCTCCATCACCCCTCCTTCTATCCACCTTCCCTCCATCCCCCCTCCACACTCTCATCCCATTAGTCCCATCCCTTTGTGGTTTTGCTCCTGTTGATCAGGTTCCCACAATCTAAAATGTACGAACTTGAGGCTTATGTGAAATACAGTCAAAAGTTCGATCATATAGGGTGTCTCCTGGTGATCAGGTTTCTCCCAAATATATATATATATACTAGATTGAAGATTTGGATAGGGTGTCTCCTGGTGATCAGGTTTCTCCCTTAATCCAAGTATACATCAAATCAAATAAACAATAATGATCATATATGGTTTTCTCCTGATGTCTAGGTTTCTCACACAATCCAAATATATAAATTGAAAAATCGTTAAAAATCAAATAAACAATCAAACAAAAGTTCAATGTGTTTGCCTCTCTGAATAAACATAGAGATTATGCAAACATTATTGTATGATATTTTGGTCACTATAAAGTAAAAGCACTGGTATCTGTTTAAGTTATGATTTTATAACTGACGCTGATCAATAAAACGATCAATGTTACGAATTAAAAGAGGTTCCAAATGTTATTTCAGGCGCTGGTTAACAACAAGAGCTCAATAGAGAGGTCCTATGGGTACCCACGAGTCTCCCCTTTACAGACACTTTATGATAATCACATGCAGTTTTATGCAAGCAGTATAAATGTGTTATTTTCTCCTATTCTAAAATGGTGTATTTGAATATTTCTGCATACTGGGGTCCCTAGACAGTTTTGAATTACATTAATTGGGTATCACTGTAAAGCTGAGACTCTTGTGGATCCAATGATTCCAACTGTATTCATGTGTGATGATGTTAGTCCCTATAGGAGACATGTCATTGTAGTGAGACCATTTTTTTAAACTTGACCTCACTGTATAAAATGACTTGTGGTGACCTCTAGGATAATCACAGCCTCATGAAACGTTACAGTCACAAACTAAAGACCTCGAGCATTCAGAGGATGGATGGCTTTCCTAGCTAGATTGACAATAAGGGGGTTTCTGAGAAGTTTACACAACAGAAGTGTTCGCCATCCAATCGCCGCAAAAATGCAATTCTTGCAGAAATCTCCAAATGTCAAAAGTTTTTGATCCCAAATCACAGCATGGCTTTTTCTGTGTTGTTCCTCAAGGTCTTGGTGTCTTAATGTGGTATTCTGGAGGGATTATTGATCATTTTTATCAATTTTCCAGTGGAAATAAATGGTTATATTTAGCACCAAATCTGTGTAACGAATAGTAACAACCCCAAAAATTGCAGCAACAACTTATGAGACATAATAGAGCATGGGGAATGGACATCATATACTTCAATCATAATGTTCTAAACCCTTATACACTTTAATAATTTATTTTAATATATTTAATTAATTTATGTTTATTTCTGATTTATGACTAGAAGAACTTGTCACGCAGTGCTGAGCAGCATTTCAAATTAATCTACAGGTTCCCAGCTTTCTGTTAAATTGAGCAATATTTTAAAGGAGTCTGGCAGTCAGAGTTTTATCGTACGATGAATGTCCTTTAACAAGATTTCTCATTTGTTTTTACTTTAATTGACAGGGGAGATTGTGTGAAACAAACTTAAAGTTTTAAGCATATATGAGACTTCATTTCTCTCTCTCTCTTTTCATAAAATCGATACACAGGATTTTGTGAAAGAACGTAATGCATGTCTCAAGATTATTCATTAAAATGTTAAAATGTGTGTTTGTATTTCCTGCTGCGCTGAGTCAGACAGATTGCATTCTTTGCTCATGCTGTTTACACTCTTACCAGATTAATTATCCCCCCGCTCATTCAGAAAGCCGTCTTTAATGATAAATAGTTCATCATGTGCAGAAAACCTTTCAAAAGCAGCTTGATGCAAAATGGGAAGAGGAATAGAAGGCTGACAGGGAGTCCATCACCAATATTAGACTCACAAAGCAAACAAAACAGAAAAACTCATTGCTTTTCTCACCCTCAGCCTGCTGACTACATGAGGATTAGTAGCCTTACATACAGTACACAGGTGCTTTCAGTTTTGTCTAATTGGAAGTCAACTAAATGTTAACAGATGCGTCAGAGAGTCAGGGAGGAAAGTCTTTACACACTCCACAGCCCTGGGAACGGAAGAGGTCCAATCAGACAAAGCAAGCAAGTACACCTGTGTGTTGTTGTTGCTCCCATCATGTGAGAGTTACCATAATCATCAGTTTCTGACTGTTCCCGAAATATTGTTCACATCAACATCCAATTTGTAGTTACGACTGAGAAACTTCAAAAACTTTAATAGCTCCGACGTGGCTTTAAATAATATGAAAGGGCCTGAAAAAGCAATTAATGGATGTCTCACATCAGTCAAAGAAAGTCGTTCAAGGTAATTAAATACATATTTGATGGTGCAATATAATCAGAAAGTAGTTTGTCCTCTATGTAGCGAGGCCCCGTGTTTACCTGGTATTAACAGGTGATCGGTATCTGAGTAGGCTACATTATTAATGACATCCGATCCACGGCTGTTTGCATTTACACCTGGTTTTAATGGTTATCTCAATTTTGCCGGCAATGTGATCTTATCTCAGTATGCAATTAGTAAGTTAATTAGTTAGACAAAGCTGGCAAAAAAAGCAATACCATTGACCGGTATCATTCCTTGTTATACAGTATATATTTTTTTATTCCACCTCGTAGCTCCCGCTATCACTTGTAGCTTTTGTGGGCTTGCTAGCAGCGTGATACAACATCTGACATCTGAGTTCACCTCCTGTTACAGGCCTGCAATTAACATGACTGATTTTATTAACTGCAGCCATTATCTTTATCTAAACTTGACCATTCTGGTGTTGCAGTATGCACATATATTTGCAGGATTTTTCCGATGTTTGTTGTGCAATTTTGATGACGCACAGTATATTCAAGGCCTTGTCAACAACTCTGCCAACTGTCTCTCAATGTTCAAATTACACTCGATATTCAACACAGTCTCACGGCAGTTCGTGAAATAATCAAAAAGGTATTTATTTATTATTAATTTAATTTACAGTCAAATTTAATCTATTTGAATTGACGCAAATTTACCTTTTTTTTCATGATGCTCAGCACGACTTTCAACAACGTATTTTTTTAGTGTTTTCCTACGAATGTCCAGCAACATATGATGCATGCGCCAATTTCCTCTCCAGTCTTTTCAAAATAAAACTACTTGGTTAGGTTTAGGAAAAGATCGCGGTTTGGGTAAAAATAACACCGGACGTTACGTGACAAATAAATCACCGTTGACCTCTGGTTTCACACGGGACACAAACGCTGGTCTCCTGGGCTAAAGTCCTGTGTTTTTTGACCCACCCATCCACCTAAACCTCTGCTCTGTACACGAATCAGTATATTCAATTTTCACAAACTGCTGTGCAACCGGGCTGCGTTATTAGTAGCCATTAATGGAGCATATTGATATCAAATAATATATTTGCCAGGTTATTTTACCCCTAATGACCGTTGACAGCAGCCAGAGATGATCCACTGCCTCAGATGTTTCAGAAACGTTATTTTGGTCTGATCAATCCACATTTGGAACCTGATCATCGAAACATCATATCTGAAACATCGTAAATTAATAAATATACCAGCAGTAAGCAGTAAGCGAAACAATGTGCAGGAGTTTTTCATTTTTATTCACGTCGTGATTTCCTCCAACACACCAGTCACATATTACGCTGTCCCTTTAAATTAAAAAACTAAAATGCCACCACATCAATCATAAATAAGCGACAAATGTGTTTTCAATATGCTGGTAATACACAACAAATGTAGCTGCAGAGATTGTTTGAAGACGCTTCCCTTCTCAAAGACCTCCAGTGGACAGTTGACACAGCCACATTTGGTGGACATTATTAGTTATGTACATTTGGTGTCTACATTACAGAACTGCAGATAGTAAGACAGTAAAACAGCTGGAATCTCCACTAAGGAGCAAAAAAGCAAGAGCACATTAAGACTCGCTGTTGCTGTCTTCAGTTGTCAGATAATGTGAACACTTGCAAATCGTAAACATGGGAATCCCACATCGCTACCTTCCATCCCACATAATATGAATGTGGCATTAACTCTGGAGGAGCTGTTTGCTTAGATGGGCTACATCATGGAAGATGTCAGAAGGGCACAAAATACACACTTGTTATCAGCCGATGAAATGGCCATTATCAGTCCTAATTGAATCAGTAGGCATCTGTCGGTAAACTGGATTACCGCAGGGAGGTTCAAAATTATTCCACGGAGACCTCTAGCGGCCGTGGTAATTATGACGGAAGCAAAGGCGGAAGTCAGGTAACGTAGTATTAAGATTGACAAAGACAAACACAAACAAACACGGGACTTTCACCAAGGAGACCGCTGTTTGTGTCCCGCGTGAGAACCAAAACTAAACACTTATTTTAATTTACGTACATAACTTGAGTTCTGTAACAATCATACGACCCAAACCGTGATCTTTTCCTAAACCTAACCAAGTAGTTTTGTTTCAATTCACAAAGTTAACCACATGTTTAAAACTTAGACCGATTCACAGTGTGCAGGTAGGTGCAGTTAGCCCCGTCTGAGGCATTATAATGGCAGTGATAATGGCCATTCAATGGGCTGATACCATTTGAAATGGGTGCACGAAACAGATTAGGATGTTACCATAATCAGTGCAAAGTTTCCGGAATTTATAGAATTGATTTCAGGCTCTACGCGTCGCTGAGGGGCTTTGTTACCCAGAAATCATCACCTATCATTAAGTACGATAAAAGCACAAACAGTATCAAAATGCAAAGTTTTAAAGAGTTACATTCACACAGTGCAACGCTTACAAAGATAGCCTTTTTCAATCATCTTTTGCATGACATTCATGGTGTCTCAAATACAAATACATGTGTTGAATAAAGACATGATACTCAGCATCATGGCAGTCAACATTAAATACAGTAACATTACAGTTACATAGACGTCTTATGATACACTGAGTAACATGGTGACATCCTGTTTGTAACATATTTGGTAACACTTTTCTTAAGGCATACAGCTGTATTGGATTTTAAAGTTTGCTTTTTGCATGGCAGCTATCAGAACCTCTTTTTATTCCTCACAAATGTATTTCTTTGTTTGCCTTGACAGGATTAACAGGGTCTTTTATAGCTGAACAAACAACAGAAAATTAATCAGATTTAACAAAAGATACCAGAATTCGATACCTAAAACTGCAACCAAAACTGTCAAGGAAAACAAGTATGATAATTGCTTACAAAAAACAATATCTTAGACTAGATGAAGCTTTTCCAGTGTATATTTTGACGCTTTACCTTTACATCCTCTTGAGAAACTTGTATGTAAAAAAAAAAAATTGCATTAGGAGGTGATACCTTAAAGAAGCATATCGACAGATTTCTCAGCAATTCTCAAAATTTTGCAAAAACATGTATGATTTCCTTATTTTGCTTCCCAGATTCAACAACAACTAAGAACACATCTAAATGTGCAATTGGTCCAGACCTGTGTTGAATAATATATTTTAAGGCACAGCGGAGTCTGGCTCCTAGGAAATGTTATATTAGAGTGCAAGTTTGGTTAAATATGTATCTCAAAGAAATCAAAATTTAATTTAAAAAGTAGGACATACAATTAAAGATAGTACAAATTAAACAAAATATGCCACTTATCCAGGACAGTAAGGGGTTTTAATCTTCTGTTCACAAAAGATTTTAACAGGACGGAGTACTGTTTTACAGATAGTGACGAAGTAATAACCAGTAGTGTGAAAATCTGATTACCCAAAATAAACCCTTATTCTGTATGCCTTAAGCCAAGTGTCACCAGATTTTTTTTGTCTTGTGGCAACAATTAAACACAACATGTAGACAAATATAGCATGCTGCACAAAGCAAGCATTTCCTTTTTTTTTCTTGTCATCTCAGCACAATTTACATGAGATTCAACAAGAAATTGACACATTGACCAACAGCAATGAAAAAAAGGCAAAAACTGAGAATATCATGCAACTGCTGCTTAGCACTTGCTGCATGAATAAAAGCAACATTATTCCCATTCATAAGCAAAGAATTATCATTTCCTTTTAGGTTCCTGTATCCACCTGGCACTTCTGCTTTAACTGGTGACTGTTAGTATAGAATATGTTTTGAGCAGATTGTTGACTTGTTTTAAATGTGCTCTATTGTACCTGTAACCACAACCAACACTGATGTCACAGTGTACTGACACCTCCTGCAGTACCAACCCGGTCTCATGGGAAGGCGTATAAATACCACGTCATTCCACGGACATTCCACGTATCGTGAGTACGCATTTAGGCTTCTTTGTGTTATTTGTATGCCGCTTATCACGTGTCATTTGTACACCGTGCAAACATCCGCAGTTTGGTTTAGGCAAGAAAACCACTAACTCATGGTACGTGTCCACAGGGGCGCACCGCTTCCCAGCATTGGACGCTTGGTGGGCGGTCACTAGACACAAGGCACTAGGCACCTGATTGGACGAACGCTTTCCCTCCGTGGGCTGCAGCTCCCAGCTTTCAAACCAGAAAAAATATGGAGACCCGTTTGGAAACTTTCTTCTCTTATTTCACGAAAATAGTTCACCGAAATGTGTTTCTGAAAACATTTTAGGCGAGAAATAAGCCATGCCGCTGCTAAATCTGTCTTTATTTTGGATCAACAACATTTATTTTAAGAAAATTCTCGGGAGTTTCGAAAGGCTGTGAGTCGCGTCGGACGCCAGTGATTTGCAAAAAGTAGACCAGCCCTCAACTTTATGCAAATGAGGAGCGGGCGTCGTGACGCTCCGTTTCTCGAATCGCGCTGCCACGCTACCAGAATGCATTGCACGGCTGCTTACATAGACGATGAATGGGGAGCGTGGAAGGGACGGAGCCTGTGAACACGTACCATAAGGTTCAGGCAAGCAAACCACTTAGTTAGGTTAAGGGAAAACATCATGGTTGGGCCTAAAATAAGAACGTAAACTAAGTAAAATATGTAAGGAAACAATAAAACCCAACTACGGAAAACACGTTACAAATGTCGTGACAGATGTCACTAACGTAACTTATAAACATAACAACGGTCAACATCGGTCTCAAACACCAGTCTCCTGGTTAAAAGTTCGGTGTTTGTTGCTTCTTATGCTACGTCACTAACTCTTACCGTAGCATTTATACGTGGATACGTTTACATTGCAGTCAGTACAGGATACATGGTGTACAAATGACACAAAAAGGTGTGCTTATTGCACGCTAAATGCCTTGCACAATATCGTGGCATTCATACGCCTTTTCGTTCAAATGGGCTGTGAGTACACATCTGGATCACTACAGCAAGGTAAGTTAAACCACTGGTGTTAAATTGATCTTTCATATCAGTGATCTAAGTACTATGATTGTACTGCACTTGAGCATGGTTGAGAATGATATTAAATACAAAATTTATACAACAACAACAAATCTTTTTAGAGGGCCACATTGTGGCTCTATTTGCACCAAAAATGAATCGGTTCTTGCGTTCCTCAAGGCCTTAACCTCCATCGAATTCCACTGACATATGTTGGGTCGTTTTTGAGATATTCTGCTCCCCAACAGACAAACAGACTGACAAACTGTTCCGAAAACATTTAACCTCCTTGATGTAGGTCGGAAAATAAACTTTCAATTTGTCGCCACTTACCCACTCACTTTCTTTTCATCTGTGCAACCTGTTGGCTTTCACATACTTTGAAAGAAATAGATGGAACTTTTTGGAAAATAACACTATCACGGTTGAAGTATTTTTTGTGATCCCTATCATTTCAACTACTTAAACGCCTTTAAGAATGCTTTTTTCCAGTCTTTAAGATTTGGCTTACTGAACCATTTCTTCAGATTAAAAACATTGCTCTAAGGATATAAGGGTCTTATTTTCCCTGTGGGATGGGGCAGAGAGGATTTTCAACAGAAAACAGTGTTGTGGGTGGGAGTGATCAAAATCGCTGCATGAGCAGGTGGGAATGGATGGAAATCCTACAGCGTAGATCAACACACATCATTGTGGGATGTGATCCCTCACTGGCTTCCCACGGAAACATCAGTCCTGCTCAAATTGTGCATTAAAAATCTGTGAAATATATCCTGTCCTCTCCCAGCTACCCATGGTGTGAAAACTGTATAGTTTGAGTACAATAATTGTGGTGGTTGTATTGAGCTTGTCAACAAATCAAGTGACAAATGGTTACGCCACCAATCGCAACAGAAGTTCCCGGTGGACACAACAAGTTTTCCCTTTTCATTAACATGGCATCTTCAGTCTGAGCACCTGCATTGTTTCATCATAACAGATTAGCACAGTATCAAAACCATCATAGCACAGATAAACGGTTTGGAGCATGCACAGCACTTCTCGATAACATCATATCATTAAATGTACATTAAAATGATGCAGTTTAGGGTTCTGAATCGGTACAAAACAACCCTGTTTACCAGTGTTTTAACCAGCAGCCCAGACAACCAGGGCTCATGTGCTGACCTGGGTCAAAAATTTATTCTTTAATCATTTTTATAAGTGATTTTAACAAGCTTCAAGTATCAGATGGGTGGGCGTGGGTGTATGAACCACAATATACGTCACTAAAGTAAGAAGTTGCCACCTTTTCCTGCAAACTTGTAGGAAAAACCAGCTGCTGCATTTGAGCTGGAATGAAAACTTTGACCTGCACATAACATGGTCTGAAAACCATCGATTAATTTTACCAAACACACGTAGCTTGATTGTACAAACTTCTTGGGTAGTAGACCTGCTATTATGTTGCTTGGTTGAGTAAAACCTTGATGGGCGAAACCAAAGAAACAGTCTTTAAAAGTTATCCACCTGATCTTGTTGCCTCAACAAGTCCTTCAAATTAAACGATAAGATAAGTGTTTTCTGATTTGACACCACTATCGGCAAGACGACACTGTTTGTCAGTATCTTCCAAAACTGTTACAACTCAGCGTTTAAACAATACAGTCGTCATGGTTATGGTTTGATGAGTTTTAGACAGAAAAATGACTTGGCTAGGGTTAGGGAACAACCGTGGTCATGGTTAAAAGAAACCAACATTGACTCGCGGTGGAAAACGGGAAATAAGCAGCGGTCTCACGCGTTTATGTCCAATGTTTTGTTGGCAAAAACGACACACTGTTTCCTCTTTTTCTCCCAACCCGTTCTCTCTCCCAACTCGTCAAATACTGCCGTTTGGTCAGTGCCTCTCGGCGTCAGAAACACTTTCAACTATCTCCAATGTAAACGTGACGTAGTCCGTTCAGGGTTGGCGGGAGGGTCAAACAAACACAAGACTTTCAACCAGGAGACCGCTGTTCGTGTCCCGTGTGAAACTAAAAGTAACTTTACTTATTTTGTCACGTCAGTCTTTAGTCACGTGAGTCATCGGTGTCGTCAGCCCTGTGAGTCAGTGAGACAGTGAGTCAGTAGTCACGTGAGTTTTAAGTATTGCCAGCCCCGTGTGTCGCTAGTCAGTGAAGTTAGCATCAACCACGACCGTTTCCTAACCTTAACGAAGTGGTTGTGTTTCCTAAACCTAACTTCCTGTGAAAACGGAAGTTTATTTTGAAAGGACACTATGCATGTAACGAGGGTATATTGACACGCCGTCCCTGGTCCGTCCAAAAGTAACGCAAGAGGGGTACCCCGTGCGTTGGTCTCCGATCCGGAGGGGCACTGAACCAAGTGGCGGTATTTGACTAGTTGGAAGGGAGAATGTGTTGCTGCTCCCGATGGACAACAGTCATTATTCCATACAACCACTAGAGAGCTTTGTCACTTGACCGCAAACACGCTGTTTTGGGGCATTTGTTGAAACGACTGATGCTGTCATTGGGCTGTCATTTCCTCAGGCTTAAGGGCCTTTCACACAGAACGCATTAACAGTACCACTGCGCTCTGAAACTTATTATTTCCAATGGCATGCACCGCGCAATGACAACTTTTTTGCTGTGCCGAGCAATGCGCAAGCACAGCGCACTATGATGTGTGCAATCTGCAATTATGTCTGCGATTATGAATTCCAGTTCAGTTACGCTAACTCACGAACACGACCGCATTTCAAGATTTCCCTTTATAGCTAATGTACGAGGCTTCATAAAATACCTATTTCTCTCATAAATGTTTCACTTATATCAACCGCACATTGTCACAATATTATGGCTCTGACAAAGTTTGTACATTTCTTACCTTTCTGATGTGCACAGGTCCTGAAAAACAGAGTAAAAATGAGGTTGTTGCAACGATTGTCTACAAGACCTGTCCTTTCTTGACTCACTGAATAGGAATGGTTCTTTCTCGGCAGCAAACACAAGCACACCCTCATAGGATGAATCAGAACTGCTTCAGGCCCACTTAAGGTACATTTTGAAGGCTCGCAGACATACAGTATGTAAAGCTAAAACCAAAATCTGCTCTGAAATGATGTGCAGGTCCCACCCATGTGGTACTTCACCTCAACTTTGTGTTAAAACCGTTTTGTAAAATTATTCGACCCAGGTCAACCTGGAGACTGTGTTTTTTTTTTTTGTTTTTTTTTTTAAAGGATCCCTCAAGTCCTCACAGCACTGTGGTCTCTGTCTGCATGATGGACTGGGTTCGGGAGTTGCGGTGAAACTGCACCATGTGCTCTGAACCGTTCCTGGAGGCGAACGCGCTGTTGAAGAGGTGCTCTCTGTTCAGACGGCAGTTCAGACACATACTCCGCCACTTTCTCTTGAGCTCCCCCTGAACCTGCAAAAACAGATTAATAAACAAATGGGGCAAACTAGTTATGGGGAAAACAAAGCTTTCCAAAGCACTGAATCACTCGTTTAGCCGCATACGTGCTGAAAATAGTTTACGGTTTCAAATACAGATTTGAAACTGCAAAAATGGGACATTTAATGGCCAACAGTGGTACTGCATTTGTAATGAAGGATTAGTTGTAACACCTCATGATGAAACGTTGTCATCCCAATTCTGACGCTTTGTCAGACCCCCCGGCTTCACTCTTTTCACAGTAAACACGTGGTTAATGTTGTGAAGTAAACAAAAACACATGCTGAGGATCAGGCAATAAAACCACTATAGTTAGGTTTAGGAAAAAACAACGTGGTTGGGCTTAAAACTATTATGTTTTTACAGTGAAAATGACACTGAACGTTGTGAACACGAGGACACGAACGAACAGTGTATTGTAACGTGACGCACGGGACACACAACAGTGGATGAAAGCAAGCCCCCCAGGAAGAGCGCCGGTCGTTGATGCCAATTTTCATAGGGTCCAAACTGCGGTACTACAACTTCCGTGTCGGTCAAGCGATGCCATCCCATAGACTCACATTGGAAAAGACATGTCTGTAACTCAGTGGATAATTTTTTTTTAGGTAAATCAACTTCCCAGTCTGAACACTTGAATAGCCCTTATTTAAATCATTGGGTCCTAAAAGTTGTAAAATAGCTGAATCCAGAGTTATTTTCCTTCCTCTGTTCATGTGAATGAGACCCAGACCGAGGCTGCAGCGAGGGCTGGGAGACGGAGTTAAAGGAAACGCTACTGCGCCTGCTCCACGGGCCCAATGGATGCGGAGGATCGTCGGAAGATCCGGGTACTTGGAAGTCGAGCCATTTCGGCTTCATGTGCCATTGAGCCACTCTCATGGGAATGAACGAGAGCCCGCCTACAACGCTGTATCCAGTTCTCTTTATACATCCATGGATGAAAGCCTTGTGTTTGTTGGATGATGATTTTCAACATGTGAAGACGTTTTTTTATGAATAAGATAAACGGTTACAGCTAATGGATGGATGGATGGATGATTTTATTAGTTGTAATAACTGGAACAAGAAGTTCGCTGGTCAGATTTCACTTGAATTGTTTTATCAGTCTTTTAGATGCTGGTGTTTGCAACAAACAAGGAGCTGCAGAGTTATGACACACAGCCCATGTTTGAACAGATGCCACTCTACTGTTTTAAGCACTTGATGTTTGAATAATATAATTCAAAATATTTTTAGTGAAAAATATCTAATGATGGAATTTGGACACACACTAATTTTACCTCAAAGAAAAACATAATTAACTGCTTATGAAATGTTCCCACTTAAGACCACATTGAAATTAAGCGGTGTATTTTTAAAATAAGCGTGCTATCAGCTGACTGCACACATTTATGGGAATTTTTCAAAAGCTTTATTATTTTTTTTCCTCTTCTAAAATAAAATATTAAAAGGAAAATAATGTTATGCTAATTAATGTTGATTGGAAATGCCACAGTGTTTACTTCTTATTAGTATTACTACACACTATGTACTGTGCATATAATGAAAACGTACCTCACTGTTTAGGAAACAGTACAGAATGGCCACAACCAGACCCTGGAGAAAACAACACAGTAATGTTAAAAACACATTCACTTTCATTCATTAAGAAATATTAATGATAATGTCATGTAGGGATTGGAGTGGGAGGCTGATTGGAGGGAATAATAATAATGCAGCACCTGAAAGGATCCGAGTGCCAGGTCAAAGAATATCTTATAATCCTCTGCGATGGATTCACCGAGAGAAACGAAGACCACATAGTGGATCCCAAACAGAGGGATCAGCAGGAGAGTGGATTTGGCCAACCTCCTGAAAAAAACAAAACATAAAACAGTTCTTTGTAGCACCATTCAACTGTAACAGAGGTAATGTTTGTTCTTATTGCTGTTGTATGAGGTCATACATTGTTGATATGCTGTAAAGGGTCAGTTTTCCCCTTTAGGCTAGTGGGATCTTGAGTTACCCCTAGTTAAGGTTAGGCATTGACTTTGAATAATTAAGGTTAGGCATTGACCTGGAAATGTTAAGGTTAAGCGTTGACCTTGAATAGTTAAGGTTAGCCTCGGTTACATTTTTGCACGTTTTTGCAACTTGTGGGTTACCTTCTAGACATGACCACCAGCTCAACCCAGCAATACAAGAAATGTATTAATATGACTTTTGGCTAGTTACCTTTTAGGAACCATGTGAGATTTTGAGCCAGGCCGAATGGGCAATGGTACGCCTAAACTCATGTAATTTCATAATGCAAGCTCTGATTGATCCCAAATTTGGTGTGATAGTGGATAGGAGATCAGACATCAGAATGTGAATATATTGATGCATTGAGGAAATACAGTACTACAAACACATAAGCACAATAAGCGGAAAAGGTCAATGATGAATGTATTAATTTACTTTTAGGAACCTTTGGCTGGGATTGTCCCAATTTGTCACCAAATTTGGGATCAATCAGAGTTAGCATTATGAAATGACAGGAGTTTAGGTCTACCATCTCCCATTCGGCCTGGCTTTATTTTGCAATTCTTTTATTTATGGGGTGTGTCACAATATCTGTCAATTTAACTACTTTTGAAGAATCCATTTCATATGTAGGAGACCTAAGAGAAGCCCTACACTGAACAGGACTGACACTGAATCTTCTCCTACACCAACAGGAGATTCCGCAGTGGCTTATCCAGGCTTTTCATCACCTCTCGCCTCTGACTCTTACATCCCCACGGGACTTGAGAATACCTGACAGCTCAGCACAGCTCACATTTCCCTGCATGGTGTAAAATTGCCTGAAGATTAAACACACCGCCTCTGACTGGGCAAAGACTCAAACACACTGAATCTTGCAAGAATGTGTCGCTCCATTGAGGCATAGAGGTTTTACCTCCAACTCTCCATTTCTTGAAGGCTGCATCATCAAACGCTGTCTTGGTGAAAGAGTGTTAGCGTCATGCTTATCTCTCCAGACGGCGAACACAGAGGGGATAAAAATGTTCTGAGCGTCTCAGATTATCTGTTTTTTTTAGGCATTTAGCTGACTCTTATCCACACAAGTTTACATGCTGACACACGAGCAGGTGTAGCGTTTGTGCCCCTCGAGAAATACCTGTATTGTGATTGGTCGTTGCCGCCCACGTCAGGACACCTCAGCTTCTGAACCAAGATCCGAATGATGCTGATGAACAGGATGAAGTTCACCTTGGAGACAGGGAGGAAACAATAGATCTATCAGAGCAACTGATGAGAGTCAGAGAAAAACACACAGGGGGTGGTTTTATTTTGCAGTCTTGGGACAGTTTTCCACCCACAGAAAGCAACGAATGAAAAGTTAAGACAGAAATAGAAACTGAGTGCTCTGTTCAGAGAAAACTGGACTTTAATTTGTTTTCTCTGGTGCATCTTTGGTTCCTTTTAAAGCATTACAAATGGAAACAGTTTTGTGACATTTTGTGAAATCACCATATAGGATTTTTGGGGCATCTCAAACATATCATTTAAAAATACCAAGAATGAAGCATAAAATCTTACTACTGTTACTATTATGTATTTCAAAACTAAACAATTGAACGGTGTCTGTTTTCTTACAACAACTGTTCTAGGTTAACTAGCTCTGGTCGCGTCTAGAAGGTAACCCACAAGTTGCTCTCTAGATGGTTGAGGTTAGGCATTGACCTTGAATGTTTAACCCCTTAAAACTTCGACAAGCCCCAACGGCTACTCTGTCTTTCGGCTCAGTTTTCAAGGTATTGGGAATATACTGATATCACGTGAAACTAGAAAACCTAAGGAATCCATTGGTACCAACCGTGTCATGCTAGCTTGTCGGGAAGATTACTAAATAACGCTAAATTTTGGCGACGAAAAACTAGCATGGTGAATTTCAAAAAGAGGGGTCCCTTTGCCTCTGACCTCCAGATATGTGAAAGAAAATGGGTTCTATAGGTACCCACGAGTCTCCCCTTTACAGACATTACCACTTCTTGCATGCAGTACAAATGTGTTATTTTCGCTTGTTCTAAAATTATGTATTTGAATATTTCTGCATACTGGGGTCCATAAACAGTCTTGAATTACATAAATTAAGTATCACTGTAAAGCTGAGACTCTTGTGGATCCAATGATCTCAACTGTATTCATGTGTGATCTTAGTATAGAAGCCATTGACAATGTTTGAAATTTGACCTGATTGTATAAAATGACCTGTGGTGACCTCTAGGATAATCACAGCCTCATGAAACTTTACAGCCACAAACTAGAGACCTAGAGCATTCAGAGGATGGATGGCTTTTCTAGCTAGATTGACAATAAGGGGGTTTCTGAGCAGTTTACACAACAGAAGTGTTCGCCATCCAATCGCTGAAAAATGCAATTCTTGCAGAAATCTCCAAATGTCAAAAGTTTTTGATCCCAAATAACAGCATGGCTTTTTCTATGTTGTTCCTCAAGGTCTTGGTGTCTTAATGTGATATTTATTGATCATTTTTATCAATTCTCCAGTGGTAAAAAACTGGTTAAATTTAGCCCTAAATCTGTGTAACCCAAAACTTGCTGCAACAATTTATGAGACATAATAGAGCATGGGGATGGATGTCACAAATTCATATCATCATGTTCTAAGCCCTGATACACTTTTATTAATGACTAGAACAACTTGACACACAGTGCTGAGTGCTCTCAAATTAATCTTCAGGTTTCCAGCTTTCAGATGATGTACACCACTTCTATGTGACATTGTTGACTTTTTATCTCCCCCTGAACATCCCCTTTCCCCCACACCTCTAAAAAAAGAGGTCGGAATGTAAGGGGTTAAGGTTAGACATTGACCTTGAGTAGTTAAGGTTAGGATAGGTCATCGGGCAGCGAGTCTCGCACAAATTTCTGCACGTTTTCGCAACTTGTGGGTTACCTTCTAGACACGACTACTAACTCTACCCAGCAATACAAGAAATGTCTCCTTTACTTCTGTGTCTTCTACGTGAATCATCAACTTTACTTTGACGGTTGCCAGCTAAAATGAGAAGCGAGATTTTGTTCACTTCTGTCTGAAATCAAGGACTAATTGCTTCAAAAAATGAGCACAGATTTCGAGGGGTAAATCTGCCATCATTAAATCGTGCAATGCTTTATTGGAAAGCCTGAACAATAACTCATAATCCATTTTTCCATTTGCTTAGTGATCTTTGAACTGACAAGCATGTGAAACACCTGCAGACAAACAGGAGGTAATGAACCTCAACCTACCAAAATGGAGAGTCCGATTGGTCCGTTGATCACCCAGTTGGGTATGGGGTTGTCGTTTCTCTCCCAGCATCTGAAGGAACCATAAATGTAACTATTATAACATACACTGTATATATTTGTACAGCAAAAAACGGAAACAGAAAAGTGTGGATGGTTGCAAGCAGTGGGAGAGCCAGGCTGCTACCTACTCAGTGGAAGTTTGCAAGGGTGAGTCTGGCCCAGAACTTTTTAATAGTCATTCTCAGCTTAAAGTAAGTCTCATGTCCTTCAGGGCAATAAGTCACAAATCCATCCATCCATTTTTGGCACTCTTATCCAGGTCTAAGCAAGGTAGCCCAGGCTTCTCTGTCCTGGACCATCGGCCATGCTGGGACCTCGCTCTGACGGATCTGGACCTCCGTCCTCCAGGAGATTTTAGCCTCTCTATCAATTCAATTCAGTCCAAAGGGGCTTATTGCATACTTGCCATCTCCTGGTTTCCTCCCGGGGGCCACAATTCTCCCGTATTTCTCCCAATTTATGGCAATTTTTCACACCTTTTTTCCTTTTCATTATGTTTCTGGCACTGTACAGCGTGTATAAGCTCTACTGTTACCACCCGGACGTCAATAGAGCTACACCAAATGTCTGCTCGCGACACCGTGTCGCGGTCTGAGCTGCGCTCGCGTTTCAGAGCGCAGTGGTGCCGTTGTCGCATTGTGTCTGAAATGACTTTCAGTGAGTGAGAGAAGGAGAAAGAAATGCTCACACAGGAGCAAAAATGAATGAATGAATGAAAACTGATGTATATTTGCCTAGTTTATACCAGAGATTCACACAAGTTCACGCCAGAGGGCGAAATTATTTAGTTTTCTTTCCTGAGAATCAAAAGTAAAATTAAAAGTAGGCCTATTTAACAAAAATGCTGTTGCAGTCTACTTATTATTTTGTTATTTTCATTCTTTAAAAGTCACCAGGACGCAGGAAACAAAGTCTCTGAAACTCCCACTATGTTTTTGAAATCCTCCCTATTTCTGAGGTCTCAAGGTTGGCAAGTATGGCTTATTGGCATGGGAAACATACGAATACATTACCAAAGCAAATTGTGAACTAAAAACTAAAATCTCTCTATAGGTTCCATGGTTGAGAGGAAGTCGTGTTGCTCAGGCTCTATCTGTTTGACGACGCCTGGAAGCTACTTTACATCTCCTAGATCCATCCTTTTCATATATGTTCACATTATATGTATCAGTTTTTGTTATGTGGATTGTCTATGTTGTATTTTTTCATGATGTTGTTACTCTGTACACACCACATCTATTGCACGTCTATCCGTCCTGGAAGAGGGATCCCTCCTCTGTTGCTCTTCCTGAGGTTTCTTCCATTTATTCCCCTGTTAAAAGTTTTTTTTTTTTTTTTTTTCCTCATCAGATGAGAGGGTCGTACTGTAAAGGACAGAGGGTGTCGTATCCTGTATAGAATGTAAGGCCCCCTGAGACAAATTAGTGATATTAGGCTATACTGTATAAATGTAATTGACTTGACTCCTATATGTTCTGCGTCTGCCCCACTCTTACCTTTCATAATAAAGGTAAAATAAAATAATATTCGCTGGTGAGTATTTAACATTTTGGTGTCATTTATTCGTCAGTGTGTTAACGCCTTTAATCTCAACTGGAGTCTTCAGTCTCTCTCTAGGACTACAAAAATATAACTAAATAATCTCAACTCAAGGCCTTTTCTGGATATTTCAAATGCATCTCACGCCCTTTATCAAGTGACTGATAAACAGTCTCCTCACACTGTGGAGCCGTATCCTTGCTGTCCATTGTTATCAGACTGCTGCTCTGTGATTGCTTTTGAGTTGTTTCACAAAGTCTTTTTAAGATTACACCCACTCAGTGTGACAGGCTCAGTGATGAGCTGCGGTGTCAGCTGTAATAATGTGCAACACGAGCCGAGCGGATCCGCGGCACCATGCAGGCTCTAACGATAACAACTCAGTGCAAATCCCACCAGCTGAATTATCCAATAAAGTGCTCTTTGACATGGGGGATATTTGTCTTATAATTCTGGCAACCGAGCCACATTCACAGCTGCCTGCTTCATCTAATCGATAAAATGTAATTTGTGGATTTAATGAAACAACCGAAGCAGTCCATGTTGAATATCAATGTGTGCCAATCTCTAATTCCATTTCTCCTATCACATAATAAAGGAGAAAGTAATGACACTTCCAAAGAGCGCACGGCGTACGTTCATATATCCATTTGACAAAACAAATTACGCATACTTATTAATCAGACAACACATAGCATGCAGATTCCCATGATACAATTTAATCTATGTAATATATTTGAACATTATGATGGACTCAAATAACCGATATGAATCATGTTTTCATGCTGATGAGTGATTGGTTCATGAGTGGTTGGCGAGACTCACCCTGTGTCCTCCAGATAAATCCTCGTCATCACCCACGCAAAGACGAACACCGTGGGGATTCCTGCAAAACGCCACAAAGAAGACATTAATATAACAGCCCGTTGTCATTCCCAGGATGTCAAATACTGACGCTTTGTCACAGCCGTCGGCGTTCCATACCGACGCACAAGGGATCCTTTGGCGTCGGTATGTGGCACACTGTGCTTTCGATTAACTACAATGTAAACCCATTCGTATCAATATTAGACGGCTCACGGAAAGTGCGTTGGGAGTGTGGTGACGTAGTTTAAATAGCAAAAGAGACACGCCTGGCGGGCGAGAGGGGAGGTGGATGGGTCCAACAAACACAAGGCTTTCACCCGGAAGACCGCTGTTCGTGTCCCGTGCGTAAAGTTTCACGTTTTTTTCCGCTTTTATGTTGTTTCGCTACGTTGTAGGCTTGTTACGTAATGTTACGTAAGAAAGTCTTCTAAGGGCCGTTGTTCTTTATTTACGCTGTTACGTTGTTACGTTGTAATGCTACGTTGTTACTATGGCTGTCAATCGATAAAATTATTTAATCGCGATTTATCGTAAATTAATAACACCTTTTTTAACCCCGGTCTCCTGGGTGAAAGTCCCATCCATCGCCCCTGACCTCCACCCCATATAGAGTTTCATTCTAAAAGACCGCTGTCTATCCTACAGCGGTCGCTGTCGTCTTCTTTTAAACCTTCTTTCGGTGATCAACCATGTGAATAGATGATAAAACCTACTATTGGGTGTAGTAGGGCCCTACTGACCCACATCTACGGTGCTTGTAGAGACTGATAACGCCTGACAACAGGCTAATCGGCCGACTTCTGACACACGATTGAGCATAAAAAAATATTAATAATGCTTTAAACATCTAAGTCAACTCCTCTTCATTCCAAAAGATACTAAACCTCATATTAAATAAAAACTCACCCCAGCCGATGAACATGTAGACGATGAAGTGTCTGTTCTCCGAGAAGATGACGACAAGCAGAGTGTGGAGGTACAGACCCTCCACTAGCAGCCAGAAGAAGTTGGCCATGATGAAGTACTGGAAAAACACCAGGCTGGCTTTACATCCCACCTGAAACATACAAAGGCATCCAACCCAGAAATGTTAATTATTGATTAACTAATAATAATTATTATTATTAATGGAAAATGTCGCAAAATTATCAGCAATTCTGTAACAACATTACCGGTGACACAAAATTAACCTTTAAGTCATTTTCTGATATACTGCACATCCTATTGTTTGTCTTTGCAGGGCTGCATGTGACCATGAGACAATGTAGGCTAACCAGGCAATTATGCTAATTATTCTGATATGTGGACATATATCCTCCGTTTCCACCGGGGTAATCAGTGAGTTCACCGGGAGGTTGAGCTTTAATTTGTACATCCCAACATTATATTATAGTAGATGGAAGTATAAAGGTCAGAGCGCCCCGACAGCATTATTCCTATTCAAATTACGTTAGTTACGTGGTATAATAAAGAGTATAATGAGCGAGAAAGTCCTCTAAAGCCGGGTAGGAGTGGTGCACGCAGTATAAATGTGTTATTTTCTCCTATTCTAAAATGGTGTATTTGAATATTTCTGCATACTGGGGTCCCTAAACAGTCTTGTAATTACATTAATTGGGTATCACTGTAAAACTGAGACTCTTGTGGATCCAATGAGCCCAACTGTATTCATGTGTGATGATGTTAGTCCCCATAGGAGACATTTCATTGGAGTGAGACCATTTAAAAAAAAAAAACTTGACCTCCCTGTATAAGATGACCTGTGGTGACCTCTAGGATAATCACAGCCTCATGAAACTTTACAGCCATAAACTAGAGACCTAGAGCATTCAGAGGATGGATGGCTTTCCTAGGTAGATTGCCAATAAGGGGGTTTCTGAGCAGTTTCCAGAACAGAAGTGCTCGCCATCCAATCGCCAAAAAATGCAATTCTTGCAGAAATCTCAAAATGTCAAAAGTTTTTGATCCCAAATCGCAGCATGGCTTTTTCTATGCTGTTCCTCAGGGTCTTGGTGTCTTAATGTGGTATTTTAGAGGGATTATTGATAATTTTTATCAATTCTTGAGTGGTAAAAATGGTTAAATTTAGCACCAAATCTGTGTAACAAATGGTATCAACCCCAAAATTGCTGCAACAACTTATGAGACATAATAGAGCATGGAGATAGCCATCATATACTTCTATCATAATGTTCTAAACCCTTATACACTTGACACACAGTGCTGAGCTGCATCTCAAATTAATCTTCAGGTTCCCAGCTTTCAAATGATGTGCACCACTTCTATGTGACATCTACTGCTGACCTGCTATCTCCCTCTAAAGACCCCATTTACCCCACTAAAGAAAGATAAAAACTGGTCTACTGTGGGTCTCAGAGGGTTGAATTTGGGAAAGTTTGGTTTGTTTTGTTAAATAAAAAAGAGTAAGGTATCAAAAAAGCCAACATGCAGCCTCAATCACAACACAATATGTGTCTGGAGAGGACTTCAGTATAAAGTCAGACCAACTCAATTCAATTATGCTCACAGTAGATGGTTGGTTAGTTTTTATCATGTTATAAGACATGAGCTGCAAAAATATTTCCAGTAAATAGAAAAATAGAAAGTCGCATTTCTGTAAAACCTCATTTCCAGTTTGATTTAATTTTACAAACTGTGGCTGGAAACATCAAGCTGAGACTGTTTCTCCTCCTGTGACAGATGTGCTGTTAACACACGAGTGTGTAGCCTCCTGTTTACAGAGGTGGCGACCTCACCAGTGACGGCAGGTTGGAGCACTGCGAGGTTCGGTTGAAGAGGATGTCGTCTTTCACCAACACGGCCACGGCTCTCAGGACGAAGGAGAAGAAGAGGTTGAGGTGGATGTAGTTCCTGGTGCAGTGGAGCTTCCTGCACAGATGTTACACAAAATATACAGATTATAGACAAATTAGCTGAGCTCAGATTAGCTCTACCTGTGGTGTAGAGGAGTTTTAATCTAAATATAAAAGGATTAACCATCATCAAACACATGTACACTGAAAATTTAAATTACTGATGTCATTAAAAGAAAACTTTCTTGCTCAGTGTGTGAGATAAATGAGCCCGTAAAACATATTTTTCATGTCTGTTGTTTATCATATCTTGTCACAGATATGTGATTTATGCATATTTACTCCGTTAAAGCTTCACTGCTTTGGTCAAACCTCCAGCGGATTTTTAAAACTAATCCCAACAGCAAAGTAAAATTAAGAAGAAGCTCCAATCAACATAATTTAAATTAACAAACTGAATAAATCTAAATCCAATTAAGCCGTAAACTGAGAGGCCGACACACAAACACACACACACACACACACACACGCACGCACACGCACACGCACACACACACACACGCACACGCACACGCACACGCACACGCACACGCACACGCACACACACATCTGTTGACAATTAATGATAAATCTGTGAAATGAGAATATGGCTAATTGCCAGCGCCTTTTCATTTAATATCCAATTAAAGTGACAGCTCTTCCTCAGACTCAGCTGAAATGTCAATCAGCACACGAAGAAACAAACAGAGACCTAAAAGATGAGCCTGAAATCAACACCAGCCACTCTTCTTCAGTAATTAGTCATTACTAGAAGTTTTTTCTGTGTCTTTTTTTTACTGTTTTGTATTTTGGAGACCGAGCTTCCACACGGGAACCTCTGAGGTTTTACTTCATGTGATAATATTAAGGCTGTCAAAGTTAACGTGATAATAACGCAAAGTCGTTTTAACACCACTAAATTCTTTAACGCATTAAAGCAATTTTTTAACTCGTCAGGCTCAGATTTAAAGTGAGAAGATATTTAAAGTGAAGATACTGGCATCATATCATCATACCTCTAGACGTGAACGCGCGCTCATTCCACACTGCAGAAAAGTTAGTAGCTCTGAGAATATCTAGTGAATGTTCAGTGGGCGTTTGTGCAGAAATAAATGCTGCAGCTCCTCCAGACCAACAGAGGTTTCCCGTGTCTTGTGAAGTGACGGAGCTCCGCAGAGAGACACGTTGTAGTCTCGTTACCGACCGGGTGCCGGTGTCTCCCTGCTCTCTCCGGCTGCGGGCGGAGAGAGCAGGGAGACACGCTGCAGAGCCCCACTACCTCAGCCTACGCTGAGGCAGGAAAAGCCAACACTAGGATCAGATCTAAATCATGTTCATGGAGAGACCTTCGTCTGGTCAATCGTCAACACTAGATAATATAGTAATATTTGTTCTTACCTGAACAGACAGAGGATGGCGCTCCCCGTGGTGAGGGCGATCAAAGACAGGCTGTGACCCAGAGTGTACAACGTCTGGACGACCACGTAGAAGATCAGCTGCAGAGAGAGAGAGAGCAGAGGAGCAGGGTTACTGTTATATAATCTTCATCATCACAGCATCAGGAACTCAGCCAGCTGGAAGGATAATATCTCTAAATTCTACCTTCAACTTTTGAATTAGTGTTAAGTTATAGAAACAGCAGCTACACCCATAACACCTTGGAAACTGGTCAAATAAATAAAGATAGACAGAGGAGGCAACATGTCATCTGCTGTTGAACAGTACAAGAAAAAGATGTCCCTCCTCTGCACCCCTCAATGACTACGCTTACATGCACTTTATTATTCCACTATTATCCCGAATATGAATTAGGCCTTATTCCGAATGGAGCATTTTCTGTATAAGCAGCACAAAAAGATGTATAAATGCCACGATAATGCACGAGGTGTTTAGCGTGCACGAAGTATGGCTTTCTTTATTTCCCTGTGTCATTTGTACACCATGTATCCTGTACTGACTGGTTTTCTTGCCTAAACTGTGGATGTTTGCGTGGCACACAAATGACACGCGAAAAGGCTAAAATGCGTAGGAATGTGTAATGTTGTTGTATTTATAACACATGAGTGTGTATCCTCGATTAAGACATGTGGGATATCCCAATATTATTCAGGTTTTAGATGCATTCTTTGGACAAGTATACAGCGCATTCGGAATATGTGTCTGGATGGGGTTTGTTATGGCAGTTTGTGACACATGGCCTCTTGCCTGTTGACAGTCAGCCCTGTGCGTTGTACACAAACCAACTAGCCGACAGCTTGCAGAGATGCATGCCCAAAAGAAAAGCCCACATTTCTGGTTGGAAGGAGAAAAAGAGTCACAAAATGTAATGTATTGATTTGTGAGCATAGAAACAAATTTCACATTTTCTTCGTGATGGTCATCACGAAATCAATTCGTGTGTAATCCACGTATTTGTGAACCGGGAAGTATAGAGAGCGTTGAACGCCACGTAGGGAGGAGGTCGGGGAGGATCAACAAACACAGACTTTCACCCAGGAGACTGGTGTTCGTGTCCCGTGTGAAACCAGAAGTCAAAATTGATTTACTTGTCACGTAACTTCCGTACTTAAGTAACGTCACTTCAGGAGTTATTTTAATCCAAACCACAATCTTTTCCTAAACCTAACTAGTTTTATATTGAAAAGACTGGAGTGGAAAAGGACATGTGCGTCACGTGTTGCTGGACATTTGTAGGAGAATGCTTGAAAGTTGTCCTGACGTCACAAAAAAAAAGGGAAATTCGTGTCTATGTACACGAATCAAATAGATTCAATTTCACGACTACTTCATGAAACAGCTTAGGAGGAATATTTTCTCACTGTGCACTGTAAAACTATGACTCTGACACAAAGAGAAAAGTTTAAATGAAGAATTGTCATTAAAAAAGGAAAATAAAAACTCTTATTGGACTTTTTTATTTAAATGATCAGCGTTATGATTAAAATGACCGTTGTTATTTGTTACGGCTGCAGATCTGGCAATCTTTGTTGGATTCACTGCCAGTGAAGCTCACTGACAGTGAATTGGGAGGAGAGGTACTAACACAGGAGAGAGAGAGAGAGAGGGAGGCAGTATAATGGGTAATTCAGCGATGCCGTTCGTGACACAAAACGAGCCAAACAAGTGAGCAGGAGGAAGCTGCAGACAGGAACTCACAGGATGGCAGAAGTCTCATTTCAAAACTGAGATTTCCTCCATGTGATGACAAAGACAGAAAAATACACAGTGACGTCTCTCATTGAATAAATCTGGATGATTTGACGATAAATTATATAATTTCAAAACACAAACGATGAAAAATCTGGTGTATCCAGTCAGTAAAATATCATCTTGCATCACAATAAAACACCTTTCTTCCATGATTTGTTGAACTTTCTGCTAAAATAAGATGCAGATGCAGCTCACACAGCAGAGAGAGATCACATCAGCAGAGACGGGCGGTTTGTTTTGATGGGAAGTGATCAAATATCTGCTAACATGATATTCTGTTGCCTGCTGGTACATCATCATACTGTAGTTCATTTTCTAGGTGATGGACTTCATGTGATTTTATTAAAATGCAACGTCACGTAGATTTAAAAAGTGAATATATATGTATTCAATCCATAAACAGTCAACAATATTTGTTTTACTTTGGTAAAGTAAATCATTGTGCTTTGAGATAAATGCTAACTCCAGCATGCTAACATGGTAGCAATGATACATGCTGATTTATTTCCAATATAGTTTATTGCGTTAGCATGTTAACATTTTCTGATTAGCACTAAACACAAAGTACAGCTGAAGCTGATGGGAATGTCATTAGTTATGCAGGTATTTGGTCACAAACCAAAGTATTGTGACCAGGGCTGTCAATCTATTAAAATATTGAATCACAGTTAATCGCAACTGAATCACAAATTTTTTTATCTGTTCAAAATGTACCTTTAATGGAGACTTTTCAAGTATTTAATACTCTTATCAACATGGGAGAGGACAAATATGCTTGCTTTATGCAGATGTATGTATATATTTATTATTGGAAATCAATTAACAACACAAATCAATGACAGATATTGTCCAGAAACCCTCACAGGTACTGCATTTAGCATAAAACAATATGCTCCAATCATAACATGGCAAACTGCAGCCCAACAGGCAACAACAGCTGTCAGTGTGTCAGTGTGCTGACTTGACTATGACTTGCCCCAAACTGCATGTGATTATCATAAAGTGGGCATGTCTGTAAAGAGGAGACTCGTGGGTACCCATAGAACCCATTTACATTCACTGATCTGGAGGTCAGAGGTCAAGGGACCCCTTTGAAAATGGCCATGACAGTTTTTCCTCGGCAAAATTTTGCGCAAGTTTGGAGTGTTATTTAGCCTCCTTCGCAGCAAGCTGGTATGACATGGTTGGTACCGATGGATTCTTTAGGTTTTCTAGTTTCATATGATACCAGTATCTTCATTCTAGCATTAAAACTGAGCCCACTACAACCTAAAAATTGCAAGTTGCGTTAATGCGATAAAGAAATTAGTGGCGTTAAAATGAATTTGCGTTAACGCGTTATTATCGCGTTAACTTTGACAGCCCTAATTGTGACAATTCAATGTTGGACCTGTTGGTGGCGCTAGAGGAAAAGTCAGAGGATCACCAAATTCTTTAATATTCTTCTTCTGGGCATCATCAATGTCTGCACAAAATTGTGCGGCAATCTATCCAATAGTTGTTGTTGTGTGACACTTTCCCCCCTGGAGTTACTCCGTTATCATGGCTAATAACTGAAACTGAAAATTGATTTTGGTGTAGTGAATAGATAGAAATGTTTTATAAACTAACTTTAGATATTTCATGAAAAAAGAAATTCCAAATGATGAGAACGCTGAGACTTAAAGCTGATTTGTTCTTTGTACCACTTAAAGACAATGAGGTGTTTGTGGGGAAGTTACATCTGGTCTGCACTCTCTGTGACCTGCTGTTCTGCTTCCAGTCCGTCTATTGTGAAATGTCTTGTAATGTGTCAACACCAATTAACCAGGTCGGATTCCTTTTCACTCAGGACATAAAAGATGATTCAGAAAATAAAACACTGAGAGAGGATTTGACGCGATTTTCTTAAGAATAAGGCGAAGGGAACATATTCATGGAGAGACAAAACTCTGTCTGTTATAACCACGATGTTAAAGATAGCGATGAAATTGAAGATGCACCAAGAGAAACAAAAAAAAGAAGGGAGACTAAAAACTGAAGCAAAAGTTTAGCAGTCTGGAGATTTCTCCTTTAATATGATTTATATATATTTTTTAAATTTTACTAGAAATAAAATTGATTATAGTGACATTTCAGATCAAATGAATGTGCAGTTAAACTTCCAATAATAAGCAAATAATTGTTTTATGTAAGACGGAGAGAAAAAAAATACTGCTGTGTAAAAATACCGAAGATTTATCAGAAAAAATACCAGCAAAATTTCTAAAATGTTACAAAATATTTCACCAAAAAGATTATTTCTGAGAGCAAATCGTCTATTCTTCCATCATATAATTGAACACAATGCGGCGTGTTTCCAGCCTGATTTTCTTCATCGTTCTGATGCAAACTTTCTGGCTGTCAACGTGTCGCTTAATTGATTAGTTTTACAGATTTTTATTAGAAGCCTTCAGGTGTTTTCTCTCCTGTTTGGGATTATACATATGAATGTGCCTCTGAGGGATGGAAACATTTAAATAAAGCAGGACGAGTTGATTTCCGCTCTGTTTTTGGAACTTCCCTTCTCGACTTCGCCACGACATAAAATGTGCATCACTTGTGTTTCAACATAAATGAGATGAAATAAGGTCTCTGTGCTTTGAATGAAGGTTTGTCTCATTATACTGAAAGTGTTGGAGGATGAAGACAGGATGAGAAAGTGTTTTGTTGATGAGGAAACTTTTCTGGCATGAAGAGCTAAGGGACAGATAATTTCCTTTTTAGAAACGGAAACAAAGAGATTGAAATCTGCTAAGTGTGTGTGTGTGTTTGTGTGTGCGTGTGTGTGTCCTGTTATCTTGCTTCCTCAGAAAAAGGTGTTATGTGTTTGATTTCCTCTGTTTTTGGGGGGGAGATAATCAAAGATTGTTTGATTGACGAGAAGCTAAAAACATGTGTGACGTCAAATACACATTCAGTTTAAATGGACAGGTCCAATCCTGTGTGTGTTTGTGATCTTTCCTCAGATCACTTCACGTTATTTGAGCTCATCTCAGCTCACAATGTGTGTTTAACTCCTTTCAGACGTTCATTGGATATTTCACATGTTGCTCTAAATGTCTGAATAAGTTCCAGAGTCTCTTTTATTATGGAACGGTTCGCATGATATCTTATGAAAAGGTATTCCTAATTTTTTCGTGTGTTTTCCTACGAACGTACCAGCGTCAATTTCCGCTCCAGTCTTTTCAAAATAAACTTCCGTCTTCACAGGAAACAACTTAGTTTCGTTTTATTTATTTTTTTAGGTTTAGGAAAGATCGTAGTTAAGTTACACCACACAGGAAGTGGAGTAACTTAAGTGCGGACACAGTCTCACGGCAGTTCATGAAATACTCACGGAATTTGATTTATTTGATTCGTGTACATAGACGGGAATTTCCCTTTTTTTTCATGACACTTGGCACGACTTTCGACAATGTCTTTTTTGTGCTTTTTCCTACGAATGTCCAGTAACGCATGACGCACGTGTCAATTTCTGCTCCGGTCTTTTCAAAATGAAACTACTTAGTGCGGTTTAGGAAAAGATCATGGTTTGGGTTAAAATATCTCCGGAAGTGCTGAAACCTCTGTTTGACTTCTGGTTTCACACGGGACACAAACATTGCTCTGCTGGATGAAAGTCCGGTGTTTTTTGACCCACGTGTCCCCACCAACCTTCTCCCTACGTGGCGTTACATGCTAATTGATTTCGTGCTTTCCATGTGAGATTTGTGTCTATGCACAGAAATCAATACATTAAATGTCGTGACTATCTTACGAACTGCTGTGCGACTGGGCTGAATATTCACGTCTCAGCACGAAATGTGACACCGGCACGCTTTCCTCCGGTAGGCTGGCGGGTCTTTTACACGCTTTGCCGTGAGACTGAGCTGTGCAACCTGAATGTTAATATTATGAATTATTATATAATATTCAACTTGCTTGTTGCTTGCGTAGTGAAAGTGCTCTCGTCTGCAGCTGCAGCTCAGTTTGGGAAGCAGAGTGTGTTGAAACAAACCAACTATTGAGAATGTATGTACGGGAACATGTACATTCAGATGTATTTAACTGCCTGCTTTTATGTTAGAGTTAGGTTTTGGTTTATTAACACTTCACATTTGCATTTCTGTTTATTCTTCAGTCATTTCATTTCATGCGCTGTGGTATAATCTATAAGCTACTTTAATTGTTTAAAAAGTCAGAACAGACATTTCAAAAACACCTGATCTGCTGCTCCCAGATGAAAGTTGTCATTTTGTCTCTTTTTAACCTGCAGCGAACAGCAAAATATTCATTTACTTTCCTTTACAGAATAAAGCTCTTTTGATTTCAGGTCAACTAATCCACAAAAGCATGACGTCTGTCCAACAGGTTTGTCATTTCTCTTGTCTGAAAGCTCATTCATGTTTTGGCCTTTGAATCCTTTCACACAGCTTTTGAAGTATTCCAGTAATACATAAGGAGTCTGCAAGAAATAAATGCATCTTTTCTTCCTTTGTCCACCAGCCGAAGGTGGACCATGTTTATCAGACAGGTAGACAGATGTGGAATATTGTTCGGGCCGGGAGAAAGAAAAAGCAGATGAAGATGAGAAAAACAGGGAGAGAAGGAGAGTGAGAGAGACAGAAGAGAGACGATGAGACAGTTAGTTTAACAAGCACAATGGGTGATTCAGAATAAGACCAGTCGTGACCCAAACTGAACTTCAGCAGTGAAAGAGGAGGGGAGCAGCAATTATCAGCGTCCAGGCCAAACGAGGCCAAACATTCTCCTCACCCAAAACGTTCTTCTGCTTCCCCAAACTGTTAGAGGAGGAATCACAGCACACCAACACCAACAAACAAAACAAAACAAACTTATCATAACGGCCTCACGATACCTTCACGTGTTAAACTTATACTGTGAGTATGGTGATGTTTGTGAAAAATCCCAGTTAGCATTGATTCATGCCACGTGGTTAACATTGTGAAACGGTGGGTTAGATTTAGGTAACAGAACTACTTTGTTAAAATTAGAAAAAAGTCATGGTTTGTATTCAAAAGAGCATGGTTTTAATAAATAACAACATAATAACGTAACATCATGTAACTACTATAATTAGGTTTAGGTGAACACGAGACACATGACACTGACATCAGACACTTAACTAAAATGTTTCACTGGAGGTTCAGATGTGAAACTGTCCTGCCTGGATACATGCCAGCTGGCATTCTGGGAAACACAAAATTACAACACTTTGTTAAACCAAATTGCTCCCATTAGAGTTAAGGCCAATTGATGACGCAAAAACCAGGCAGGGGAAGCACACACACCGCCGTTAAACATGTATCACACTACTGTCGGGCATATTGACCTTTTAAAGATGCGGCTCTTTACCATGTTAATTAACAGCCGAGCCCTGCAGGCTTCATCAATTACAGGCCATTAATGGTCCCTGCTGTGTTGCAGCTCCTTTTCCACAATTCAGTAAGCGTCCAGGTGACATTTACAGCAACAACAGACGGAAACCCATTAACGTTGAAGACGTTTACCTTGTCCTGGCTGGTGTCCGACCCACACGCGCTGGTGATGTTTGGGAAAACGTCCGACCATCCCGCTGATGTGCAGTTCCTGCTGATGTTACCTGCAAGAGACAAAGAGATAGTAGCAAATTATCTCCACACTTCACCCCTACACCAACTTTCTATTCTTCCTCCGGTTGTGTTTACTGCAACAACAGCACATTACCAAAAATGTAGGTTTGGTTTAAAGGTTGCTAAGGACGTATGGGTGGGGTGGAATATTCAAAGGAGGCATAGAAGAAGAAATCAATGGTTTTGATATGTAACAAAAAGAAGTGTTCTCAACCTGTTGGGAACATCAGATGTGTGTTTTATTGGTTGCTTTTACATTGTAGATCTACTGTATATCCTGTTGATGTGTAAAATGTGTTTAAGGCCCAGACACACCAAGAAGGCCGACTGTGGTGCCGCCTCAAGTCGTCGTTGTCTTGGCCGACAAGTTGCATTTGAACACACCGCAGAGTCTACAGCTGACGGCCAGTTAGCACGTACGTTTTGCGCCTGCGTGAGAGGAAATAACTCTCCACACCAGCAGGTGGCGGTAGTCTGTATTCGTCATTCAAAAAGGGAAACCAGAAGGATATTTAAGCCGTTGTTATGATACGAATATGAAACAAAGCAGCGTCTGCCGACCATTTTCACACCAATCTCACTCAACACTTAGCTGTCATTCAAAATGAGAAGAGTCTTCTGTGTGTGTCCTCTTGACTTTACTCGTTGGTTTGCTTTCCTCACTTCAGTTTTATCTTCTCGTGCAACTTCTCTTCAACATGCTGAATTGGCCGAAAAACCTCCGACACTACTACACCGCAAAAACTAAGCCGACAGACGCTCACCGACGGCCCCAAACTGTCCAACGGCCGACCGACGGCTTGGTGTGTCAGGACCTTTACTTTTGATCACATCAAATGATCTTCATCAGCAGTGGTGTTTACCCATTTGTTCTTTTTCCAATTTAAAGAACATTTTAAAGCTGAAGGAGGTGAGATTGGAGCAAATATGATTAAAAAAAGTTATTTTTATAAAACTGTCGCTATATCCTGACAGTAGTACATGAAACAGGTAACCTGAAAAAAAATCATGTTCCTCGGTGTCCTCCGGTGCTCCTAACGGCATCTGCAAGATTTCACAGACCGGAGGAAAACAAGCAGTAAGAGCTGATCTGAGGTCTGCTGTCCATCTGCCGTCTATGAAAGCCGGCTGTCAATCACACGCGAACTCCGACCAAACGGTCAAACTAGGCAGAACTGATCAAATATGAATCAATATTATGTTACTGTAATGCCTATTTCTCTCCTAAATGTTTTCAGAAACATCTTGTAGTGCACGGTTTAGCTGTAGAATGAGAAAGTTTGTGTCGCGGTAGCCATTGTGAATTCTCTTGAAGGAACGCCAAACAACTGGTCACATGACCAGAGCACAGCCAATAGGAACGCTCTCTCTCTGAAATGACCTGTGATTGGTCAAAGTCTCCCGTCACGGGCTAGATGTTTTTGAAGCCTGAAAACAGAGCCATGAGGAGGTGCAGAAGTCTAGTTATCTCTCAGAACACTTGAATTACAATATGCTGAAAGGTTATTATGGAATTTTTGCCCAATGATGCCAAAAATATTCTGCCTACTGCCACTTTAAGAACCAGTGTGTAGGATTTAGTGACATCTAGCGGTGAGGTTGCAGATTGCAACCAACGCCCTCCCTTTCCAAACGTGTTGGAGAACTACGGCGGCCTTCAGGTATCGTAAAATCGCGAATGGCTCTCGATGGAACCAGTGTTTGGTTTGTTTTGAACATATAAACTAATACAAGAAACGGATACAACCATTAAAGTGTTATGAAAATAAGTGACATGTGGGTCTGTAACCACGTCTATGGGTTGGACTGAGAATATTTTAGTCTTTTTGATTCCTCTGACCAAAAACAACATTGTCTTTATGCAGTAAAGAATAATTATCTGGAGTAGTCGACACCTGGACGAGGTAGGAGATATCATGAAGATATCATGTATTGTGAATGTTGTGAATGTATAAAAACTAAAGTAGCATGGAGTGTAACTGAAAACACTGCACGGTAAAGCTCAGTATCACTCGGTGTGTTTCAAATGAGTGTCATGTCCGGTAGGCAGTGAACTCCTGGGGGACATTTTCCGGGTGTCCTAATGCCAAAAATCGCTGCGGTGCACTGGAAGTTCATCTCTCTTGGAAAATTCCCAGAATGCACTGTAAAAAGCACGGAGCATCTCTTGCTCACTGACTGGAAATAACGTCACCACACTTCTGCCTCACTGCACATTTAACAAACCCTCTTCACGGCGTCACAGCAGGGTGCACACAGCTGAAGCTAGGAGGACTTTTTAAATGTCTAACAGTGATTTACATCACGGTGTGAAGTGATGTTAATACTGTTGTCATGCTGCTGCTGTGATGTCCCACAGGACACAGAGCAGCTAAACGTCTGACCAAACTTCATTTATAAATCTACGTATTGTTGCAGCTCCATTGGCCCTGTTTTCACCCGGCCTTAACATGTGTCTTTGGGGTGATTCGATCCAACGCGTTCTCATCACAACTCGTCATGTACTGACGCTTTGTCAGACCTCTCGGCTTCACTCTTTTTGGTCGCAGTAAACAAATTTAATGTTGTGAATTAAACAAAAACACTTGCTTAGGTTCAGGCAATAAAACCACTATAGTTAGCTTTAGGAAAAAACAACATGGTTGGGCTTAAAACTATGACGTTTGTACAGTATAAATGACACTGAACTTTGTGAACACGGGACACGAACAGCAGTCTCCTCATGCACCTCCCCTCCTGCCCGCCCTGCGTGTCTCTTTTCGCTCTTTCAGCTACGTCACCACACTCCCGGCACGCTTTCCCTGAGCGTTTCATATTGACACAGATGGGTTTACATTGTAGTTAATGGAAAGCCTGGTGCCTGGTCTCATACCAACGCTAAGGGGTGCCTTAAGCGTCGGTATCTAACGCCGACGGCCGTGACAAAGCGTCGGTGTTCGACACCCTGAGAATGAGAACGGGCTGTCCGATCACAAGGTCTTTCTTATAAGCTTTTCGCGTGTGATTTTTACGCTACAGGCTTAACGTTGTGTAACGGCTTTTTGCGTGTCCTTTAACGCCAGCGTTATCGTGTAACTGACGCAGTTAGGTTTAGGCAACAAAGCCACTTAGTTAGGTTTAGGAAAAACTTCATGGTGCGGCTTCAAATAAGTACGTAAACTAACTAACATACGTACGTAAACAACGTAACTTAAGTACGGAAAATACGTTACAAACGTCACTAATGTAACTTCATAATAACACTTTGCGACTTGTCTCCTGGTTGAAAGGCCTGTGTTTGTTGGACCCGTTCATCGTAAGCAGTCTTTCTTACTTTTTATTCTACGTCACTAGCTCTGAGCGTTCACATGGATGCGTTTGTATTGCAGTCAGAACAGACTACATGGCGTGAAATAACACGCCAGAAAAGGCATTGTTATTTTACGTAAAATGACATTACATAAGCCATTTGGTGAGACCGGGCTGAATTATCACATGTTCAACTGAATCAGTAAAATAATCATTCTGAAATGCTGGAACATGTTTCTGAGGTTTCTGTTGATTCTTAGTGGAATTGTTAATACAACCAACCGTTTCACATTTCATGGTGTTTGATGTTAATGTGGAAATATTGCTGAGTAAAGCTAAATAAAGTAAAATAAAGACTTTCAAATGATATGTATTGATTTAGAAAAATACAATAAGCTGAAATGGTGCCAAAACCATTTTTTTTCTCTTTTGTTTTCCACTGCAGATAGTTCCTCCCTCGGTGTAGGTGGGATTCTTAGCGAGCCGCAACATATTCTCATACAACGTTTGATATCTTATGAAAAGTAATCCCTCATGTTTCATGTATTATCTACGAATCTCCAGCGTCAATTTCAAAAGGTCTCTTCATAAAAATACCTGGGAGTTATGATAGATTCAACCCTATCATGGACACCTCACATTGAATTTACTTGTAAGAAGATACAGCAGCGCATTTACTTTCTTTGCAGACAGACTTTTTCCATTTTTCAGTTCAGGGATTGAGAGTCTCCTGTTGTACCGCAGTACAGCCCGGCTCAGTAGTCTGTCTGTAAAACTTAAAACTAAACTTTATAGCCAAATCAAAATTTGTGCGAAGATCATTGGCCAACCTGCGACACCCTCCTTTCAAGCAGCTCACAACAAGAGCATGCTCAGACTTGCTAACAGCATCTCTTCTGATCCCTCGCATGTTTTAAATGGGGAATATCAACTTCTGCCCTCCAAGAGGCGATTTAGAGTCCCTCCATTTAAGCATCAGGCTGAAGAACGCTTATGTTCATCAGTCCATCTTGTCGCTAAATAATAATGAATATGTTGCTAAGGAGATGTAAATCCAGAGGACAGATGGTCATTTTTTAATGTGTAAGGTATGGTTAATTGTATCGTATCGTATCGTAATTTCCGCTCCAGTCTTTTCAAAATAAACCTCCATCTTCACAAGAAACAACTTGGTTAGGTTTAGGCAACAAAACGACTTAGTTAGATTTAGGAAAATATCGTGGTTAAGTTACGCCACACCGGAAGTGGCGTAACTTAAGTACGAAAGTTACGTAAAAAAAAAATACTTGGTTGAGTTTAGGAAAAGATCGTGGTTTGGGTTTAAAATAACTCCGGAAGTGGCGTAACTTAAGTACGGAAGTTACGTGACAATTAAAACAACATCGACTTCTGGTTTCACACGGGACATGAACAGCTGCCTCCTGGGTGAAAGCGCGGTATTTTTTCACCCACCTATCCACACCGACCTCCTCCCTACGCGGCGTTTGTTGCTCTTTATACTTTCTGGTTCACCATTACGTGGATTACATATGAATTGATTTTGTGGGAATTACAGTGAATTTAATTTTCGTAGGTATAGCGACGAACAGAGGAACAGCTGCACTTCGTTAGTTGTACAGCGTAGTTTTGTGGGCTGACTTTGCTATTGTGGTCGCTATTGATGGTAGCTTGGCGGTTTGTGCAGGATGTCCCGTGTCAGGCTAGTGACGATTCTCTTCGACCAATCAGAGGTCTGCAGTGTTTTAACTCCACCTACTAGTATCGGCTGGCTAGGTACCTCGATTGAGGTGTTACCAAATAAAGTACCAGGTACTATCCACAACTTTTTCTAATGGAAAAGCAAAAAAGGGCGAGTTGAGTAGAGTTGTGTCGTATACCATGCAGTGGACATGTGGCATTGCATAAGAAGTACTTTACTATTCTGTAAAATGTAGTAACTTCAGGAGGCTTGGATCTGTCCCCGACAGGGAAGCGCCAGAGTGGCCCCGGACAAGCCGCTACGTGCTTACATAATGTTTAGTCATCGATGTAAATCAGAGCATGGCCTCAGAGTGGAAATCCAAGCTGCCATCTGGTCACTGGCTGGCTGGATTCAGCAGGGAATCCTCTGCACACATTCACACAGACCGGCGATAACTGAGGCTGAATAACGAGAGGAAGAAACGAGGACAGAAAGCCCCATCAGTTTAAATAGTAAACCTAACTTTTCACCTCACTGTAACGTGTAGATCATTGATGTGTGAAGTAATTTTGGAGGTACTACACTGTATAATACTGAAGTTATTGAATATTGTTCTCTTTTCGGCGTTGTTATGTGTCCAGCTCAGAGGACGGCTCGTTGTGATTAAAATGAGGTTGTAGCTCATTGTCTACCTCACTTCGGTTATGAGTTATTGATCCAGGAAGTTTGAATCTGTCAATATCTTTCCAACTTTACCGAAGTACATCATCTAGGGGGGCTCCGTACATCAGCAATGCGTAGACTGTCAGAAATGATTGGAAGAAGAGCTCTATGAAGTAACTCGTTCCCTCGTTCCCCACACGTATCAATCAGCATGTCATCACCACATGATCGACCATCTGAATATGTTCTCTTGAAGTCTCCTTGTTCATTGTTGACCATCAATTATTCATGTTTCAAATTTCATTCTGCTTTTTATTCATCTCCCCATGAATATGAAATAAATAAACACAAAAGAAATAAATGGAAAATGAGTAAATAAGTGCATGAATGAACAAATAACTCACCATGTCTGCCAAATACGGTCTTGAGGACTCGAGGACAGGGGATGGTGACGGTCTCTCCAATCTCAGTTCGCTCCCAGCATGCAATGTTGTCCCACTCTCCTTTGCATCCCGGCTCTGTTAAATATTAAAAAGGTGGCTTCGTGAGTGCGTTTTCAACACAAATTAAAGAGGCCGTCCTCTCCAGACAAACAGAGGCACGTACAGCATATCTCAGCAGATCTCTCTCTGATAAACAAGTTGATCACTCTCATGTCTAACAAAGTATTACAGGTTATCAGTAGTCAGGTGTCCATTCATTTGTCAAGCAACTTTTAAGCAAACTTTTGAAATGTCGCAAAAAAAGAAATGTGAATTATTTCCATCAACTGGTTTGGAGCGAATAAACTCGGCTACAGCGTAGTTTGGGCAGAAGTTGGAGCTATAGGCTACACGTGGCTGTAATCCACCAGTAAACAGAGTAGAAGAAGAAGTAGAGATTCCATCAAACCTATCCTGACCCGCCGGATGGTTTGTTACACAAAACCATCTGAGAAGCCGTCACTGGGTTTGGAAAAGGGCAGGCACTCTCAAAATAAATACTTGGCAGGTGATTGGATGAACCATCTGTCAATCAAACCGGAGCGGAAAAGAGCGGAAACTTCTTTTCTATCGAGAAAAGTCTTCAGTGCCGTTCTCTGCTCTTATTTCAATGAAATGAACTCCAATTCTACTTCCAACTATATAAATAAAATGTATTATTATTATTATTTATTAACCTCTTTAGGAGTCGCCATTGTAATTTAGAACAATCGCCACTCCGTGTCGCCTCACACACATAAACCACGCCAGTAGCTGCCAGTAGCTCCTCACAGGACACTGATTGGTCCGTGCTCTGGCTTGCTGGACACAAAAACATGACTTGAAGCCTGACACGACGGATTAATGTGAGATATGCGATGCCGCGATTCTCGCGTGATCTCGTGACATGGCGAGAATCAAGCTGCCATACTGTATAAAGTAACGTCTAACCATCTACGAGAGAAAAAAATGGAGAGAGGTCTTAAAGAATTTGTCTGAATTCGGCAAGTTTTAACAGTTCTTTCATGTCAGATAGTATTGACCGTGTTTCGGAGACGAAGACAATATGAATATATATCCGAGAAGATGCCGACAGCATAAACAGCTGATCAGTCACGTGAGTTAAATGTTCTTATTCTGCAAAGGTATTTCCATAATCCATTGAGTACATCAACATATTTTCAACAAAAAAACACCACCTCAAGCAAGGTTTTTTTTCGCAATCATCAAGTTTTGCTGTTTCCAGAGCTGTACTTTTTTAATGCGATGCTTCAAAATGTGCATAAAAATATGCGAATGGCAACACGTTTATTGTGTTGTTGATCAAAACAAACACACAACGGTGGGTGGCGAATACTTATCGATCCGTGCACTGTGTGTGCTCTCTGTTTTACTGAACATCAAACAACATGTAGCTGCCGGTTGAAGAGAAATAATTAGTGTTTATGATTGTTTTTACAAAAGAAGCTCAGAAGGGAGGTTCACCTATAGGGTTGCAAAGGTTCAGGAAGTTCCTGGAAAATGTCATTTTTGATCAGTAGATTTGCAGAAAATTGAATTTGCATATATAAAGGATGTTTCTAGGAGACGTCTAGGCTTGTATGTGTGTTCTGAAACCTCCAAATATTACAGCACAAATTCAAATGCTATTCACATCTGTTACAAAATGTATTTGTATTCAGTAACATCTCTGTGAGAGACCTGCAGAATAAAATATTTGCAAACACAAACAACTGGATTGATTCATTGTTATATTTATTAACATTTACATATGGCACATTAAAGGAAGAAGAAGAAGAAGAAACTATATCCTGTTTAAAATAATTACACTCCTCATTAAGCATTTTGGATTTGGCATATCCTTCCCTAAATTGCACAGGAGACATCCACACGTATACTATTTAGGACTGAGACACTATCAGAATACAAGGGAGGAGTGGCCCTGAATGAATATAAAACTCTCTCCCACCCTCAAGAAACAAAACAAACAAACTGCCTCCCAAAAATAGCTCTTCCAGCTCTTCAGCGTGAGCCTTAATGGGTGCAAAAGTGCTGACGGCAAACTGAACAGTCAACAGGGCTTTTTAAGCGATAGATGAATGGAGACAGTGTGTTTGGTAAAATGTAGCCCTCATCTCCAGCATCCCTGTTACAGAAACACAGCCGGCCGGCCGGACACCGAGGCATCAGACTGTGACGGAGGAAAATAAAACTGCTATAAAAAGAAACCTATTAGTGTCAAGTCGAGAAAAAGAAACAGCAGCCGGAGGAGGTGAAAAGCTTCCATTTTTGGCTCCGGTAGTGTTTGAAATGTTGTATTCTGTAATACAAAATGGACACAACTAAAATGTGTTAAGCTGACAACTTTATCCAGAGAGACGGGTTGTTGTTCTGTCAGGTTACATAAAGAGGGACGTAGGAAAGGAGTCGTCCTTTCAGAGAGAATCTTAACTTAAGTAAGCAAAGTGTTTTTCAAACCTGTAGTTTGTTTGCTCTGGTCCGAATCAGGGATCAAATTATTACGATGTTAAATATTGCCTCGAGTTTGGTTTGTGTTCACAAAGCCCCCAGGAAGTGCGCCGGTCGTCGATCCCAACTTTCGTAGTGGCCAAACGGCGGTAGTGCAACTTCCGTGTACGTCACGTGATGCCATTGGGCCCAAAAATACTTTTTCCCATAGACTTACATTGGGAAAGAGACGTCTGTAACTTTAACTGTAATTTTTTGGAGTTGAACCAACTTCTCAGTACGAACACCTAAATAGCCCTTATTTAAAAAATGTAGTTTTTAAAGTTGTAAAATGCACCAATAGCCAAATCCAGAGTTATTACCCTTCCCCCGTTCCTGTGAATGAGACCCAGACCGAGGCTGGAGCTCAAGCCGCGACGACGGCGTGACTTTGGGACCACGTGACCGAGTCATGTGACCGAGCGGCCGCTACTGCGCATGTTGCATGTGCCCAAGATCCGGGTACTTTCCCAGACCGGAGCTGGTTTAATCCAAAAAGGCGCAATGCTTTCTCCAGTTGGGCCGGATCAAGGTCGGATCATGTTCTCACCACAAACGAAGCGTACCAAACCGTACCGCACTTTGTTTGGAACCGAACGGAGACCACCCCTTCAAGGAGGTCTCGGTTCGCTTGTTTTGGTGCTGCACCCGAGTGCAATTGCTACGGTCACACCTGCCCAAACGAACTGCACCGAGAGGGTGAACGCTCCAGGGTTCGATTCAACCGAACTAAACAAGGCAGATGTGAAAACGCCCTAAGACTTCCTGTATCCAACTGTTACAGTATGTGTTGGAGGAGAGGCATGTTTCCATTTAAGAAGGATAGATCGTCTGGCTGAGAGGGTTGTAAAAAAGCAATGACATGCTGTATCGTAGTGGGCAAATTCGGAGATGAAGGGAGGCCAAATAAAGCAGTGAGTGGGTTGGGCTCTATTTCTATGTTGTATGCTTGCTCAAGGGTTTTCAATACCTTGAACCAACAGTAGGTCAGTTTTGGGCATATCCAGAACATATGTAAATGGTCAGCAGGGGAATACTTGCATCTATTACAGGCGTCGCTTCTGGGTTTATTTCTGCCAATTTAGTGTTGGTATAATGGGCTTTATGGAGCATCATACACTGCATCAGGCTGTGTCTGGTACATAAAGATGAGGAGTGCACTAGACCAATGATGTCACTCCATTGAAGAGACATTTTAGTTGTGAAGGCATTTGTGAGACTTGTTTCTCCACATAAATATTTCTGTGGTTGGGAACTGGTTCTCAGGATTCTTCCTGATCAGCCGAAGTCTGGAGAATCAGTACCGCCACACCTGCACGTCAGAATTGTAAGAGACTATAGGACACAAGGTTTGGTCCATCTGCTGTCTGGTTGAAATCGCTCTGACATCTGACCTCCTCACAATTGCCTTCCTATTGTGTTTCTGCAGCCTGAACTAACACTGACTAGATAGAGAGGGAAAGAACATGAAGGTGGTTTGAAAAGGAAGAGTTAAAGTGCAAAAAGAAAGCGACGAAATGGCAGAGACACCGAGAGGGCAAGAGAGGACAAAAGAGGGACAGAGTGAGACAGATGTCTTTGGGTAAAAAACACTGATTCCGAACTCATCAGTGCATGAAGAGAAGCCCATCTACCCGCTAAGTGATCCGTCCTCTCTCTCTGTTCGCTTCCACAGAAACGCATCAGAGCCAACCGAATGTACAGCAGCACACATCTGGAGGGAAATCCTCTTCTCTCCGGTTTATGGTTCTTCTTTATTCTTTATTCACTACAAAGTGAAGGCTGACTGAGCACTGAGCCTTTTTCCAGCATCGCTCTACTTCTACTTTCATGCAGTTAGTTAAACAAATGGATTTCTTTTATCTGTGCTGCATGACAGTACTCCACCATCCTTCATCAACCGCAGACCCTTTTTCTAAATGTTTGGATGCATCTTCTGCAGGCAAACTTCCATGTTCAGTTCTGGTTTCATCAACATCCCAAATTTAATATATCATATGATGGACTTTCCGCAGTATTTGTGGCAGGTCCAATAAACACAACTGGCTGTGTCTTCAGTCTTTTACGCCGGTCCCCTGAGTAAAAGTCCTGTGTTGGTTTCAGAATTGTAAATGTTCATATTTAAAGATTTTCTGGGCATGTCAGTTTAAAAAATTTAGATTCAAGGTTCATTCCTGACCGTTAGAGCCGGCCTCATCAACATGGTCTTTAGACCCCCCCCACACTGGTTGACTCTCATCCCTCCCATAGATACTACACGTTACAGTAACGTCTTCACTGTCTCTATGCATTACATTGACGCACATCTTTTGGACTATTCTCTCTTTAAATTGCACTCATTCTTTATACTTTATTACTGTGAACTTTTGCACATTCCTGCACAAAACTGTACTCTTTCATTTTAAAACAGATACATTTTACATACTTTCTTATAGTTTCAGAGTATTTTAACGTCCGTCTGTTCACAGGATTACTCCAAAAGTTCGCGATGGATTTGAATGAAACCTTTTGGAGGGGTGGGGTGTAGCACAATGAGCAATCCATTATATTTGGGTGGCGATCCGGATCCTGATCTGGATTCAGGAATTTTTTTAAGAATTCCGATCAGCCTGAGCATTAAGACCACAGGGTATAACACATGCGCAGTGCAGCTGATGACGCGTTGATGACGCGTGACCCCGCCTTCTTCCTTTTTCGAGCAGAGAGATACGTGTGTGGATGTGTGGCGAGACATCGAGGTGCGACGGGAGCTGCTGTCGATCCGCGGTGAGAAAGAAAATAAAGCGGTAGATGACGGGGATGAGAGACAACGTAGTGTAACTTTATACAGACATAACAAGGCTGCTGAATGAGAGAGGCATCCGCCGATACGTTACACGGAAACACACCGTGTTAATTATAAGCCGACCACCTCACGGTACCGCCGGCTGTGATCTGTTTTTAAAGTCAGGCACCTTGGCGGAGGTCTGCGCTCTCCGAGTGCCATTCTAGTTTTTGATAGTTTTATAGTATATTATCATATTTGTGTTGTCTTTTCTTTCTTTTCTGTATTTATGTTTCTTCACGTTTGCAGTACTTCCTTTGAAACACAGACGCAAATTCCTTGTATGTGAGAACGACTGTTTATATACAGTAGATGGACAACAAGTCTTCACTTCCTCCTCCCTGTACAAAAGTGAAGCCAAAATATACAGGAGCTGCCATCTTGAGATTTTGACGTCATTTGGAGCGAGAGTCTGCGCAGTAGTGATCGGGAGGTGGAGCCGCGGTATCGAGGTCACCCGCCTGAACCAACCGCGAGCCGGGCACGGCCGCAGCTCGTCAGCGAGAGAGACTCACAGCTGTCAATCATGATGTTTCACCCTGTTTTTACAGCATCAAATAACTCATTAAAACCAAATGTATCAGAAAAATTAACACTTCTTATCACATCAGCGTGATAAGAACTAAATCAAATGACAGAAACATCTTTGGGAAAAATGTATTTGACGTGTACTTTGACTTTTTAGTTTACTATGGTGAAAACCTACTCACCAATAAACCTGATTCTGAATAAGCAGCCGTTCTGGAGCTTTGAAAGGTCCAGAGAGGGACACTTGAGTCGTGACCTACCTCAAAACACTTAAAACAGCTTTGGTAGATTTCAACCGTGAATAAAGAAACCCGACCTCTGTGTGCTGCTGTGAGGTTGTCGGTTTGATTCCTACTTGCAGATGAGACAGCCACATGTAAACAGTTTTTACCACGGGGGGGAAGGGGAGACGGAGTCCTGAGGGCTTGACCAAAATGAATGTCTGTGAGACAAACTGCTCTCCTCAGCACTTTTTCACCCACAGAGAATTTGAACCACGTTATTATTTTTGCTCTACTTCGTGTCATTGAGCTTTTAATTAACACAGCGGGGGGAGGGGGCGGGGGGGGGGGTGGTCTTAGAAGAGTCTTAGAATATATACATGACATTACGATATGTGTATTTATGAGAAAAAGCTTTAAGGAGGCAAAGGGAAAGTTTGCTCAACTTTCTCAGTTCTGACTAATTGGGTCTTAAATTAAAGGGGCTGTTTGTAACTTCTTATGGTACGTGTCCACAGGCTCTGTGCTTTCCATGCTCCCCATTCGTTGTCTATGTAAGCAGCCGCGCAATGTATTCTGGTAGCGTGGCGTCGCGATTCGAGAGACTAGGCGTCACGACGCCCGATTCTCATTTGCATAAAGTTGAGAGCTCGTCTACTTTATGCAAATCACGGGCGTCCGACGCGACTCGCCGCCTCTCGAAACTCCCGATGATCTTTTAAAATAAATGTTGTTGATCCAAATTAAAGACAGATTCAGCAACTGCATGGATTATTTCTCGCCTCAAATGTTTTCAGAAACACATTTCAGTGAACTATTTACGTGAAATAAGAGAAGAAAGTTTCCAAACCAGCCTCCATACTGGTTCCGGTTTGAAAGCTGGGAGCAGCAGCGAACAGCGGGAAAGTGTTCGTCCAATCAGGAGCTGAGTGCCTTGTTTCTAGGGACAGCACACCAAGCGTCCAATGCTGGGAAGCGTCGCGTCCCCTCGCGATAAAAAACGCCCCTATAGACACGTACATCACACGTATAATACGTGGTTAATAGCCTCGGTTATTGAATGAGATGGTCAACGATCACGTAATGTTTGGGTGTTTGTATACTTCTGGCCTTATATTATAGGCTAGTGTATGTTTTCTATTATTGATAATCTTGTGTTACAAATGAAGATTTAATATCTAACCTACATGTGTTCGTCATATTTACACGTTTTAAGTAGCCTATAACAAACAGCCTTAAGGCTACTAACATAACTGGATAATTCATCTTAGAAACAAATCTGTGTTGAACAGTCACTTTGTGTTAAATGGTATGCTTTTTTTTCCCTTGAGGGTGTCTCATGTTGTACAGATTGTGACGCTATCTGAGACAAATTGAATTGTTTGGCCTGTCCTGAATAAAATTAACTCGACTATTTGACACCTTTGCATTCTCTTGGCTGGTTCAGTTCTCAATTCTATGCATTTTTTGTCTGAAAAACATTTCTTTTTATCGTGCAAACTTCATTATTTACATCAACACAAACATTTGCTTCATTGATTTGCAGCACTAAAGTTATGTTTGGTTTTAAACGGCCGCTTATTTGTGTTAGTAAAATAAAAAAGCCATCAATTATTGAGGAGTTTATCTCTGATCCAGAGACAAAATGACAATAAATGTGTGTGAAATCATACAGCTAAAGATGCATATCACAGTAGATTACTAAAATACAGGAAGGAACTGTGTGTTTAATATTAGTTTTGTCTAAATATGATCAGGCAGAGAAATAATCTCATATTTCATCATGAGATATAATCTGATGAGTCAACTCAGGAGGTCAAATCATGTGCGCCTCATATCAAGATTTAGTCCAGATACGATTTAGTTGGAATACATCCCACATTATCTGTGTATCAGTATCTATTCACCAAGAGAATCTGACAGATTCAACTCTACTTGTGCTCCACTATGTGTCACCAGTTCTTTTCTTTGTCTCTGGAGGAGGTGTAGTTCAGCTTTAACGGTAGTTTAGTGAATGATCGTGACCTTTATGGCTGCCGGCAGCGTCCTCCTCCCTCAGCCTCCTCAGACACTCCGCCTGGTCTCTCTCCACCTCCAACATGAAGTTACAGGTTGGATGTCGCCCATCAACCTGCAGAGGAAAGGTTAAAACATCCAGTTTAATCTGCACAAAGCCAGGTTTCATTTTATAACAACCATAGATATTGCGACAATATTTCAGGGATGACCTTCTCCTTTCAGAAGGATCTTAAATACCGAAAGACAAATTATTAGCAGTGTGGATTTGACCAAAGTGGTGGAAATATTTGCTGTCCATTTCAATCAGTAAATGAACTCACACAACACAGCCATTAAGAAGAGAAACTATATATTGAATCTATTTTAAGATATGGTTATTATAGTTAATATTAACATACTGTACTGACCAGCTAAGGGTCCGGATTAAATAACCAGAATTCCTGCCCAGTCCTGCAAAAACACCTGCAGGAATTTGGGATTCGACCATCATACTGTATGTACTGAAACAAAGATGCCTTCATTAAAGCTCATTGATGCTACCATGCAAAGGGATCGGTCCCAACTTAAAATGTTTTTAACAAAGTTAAAATTAGTTTTCATGCATGAATGGCAGTAAGGCTGTAAGAGTTTTGCTAAATCGGAGAGCAAAATGTACAAATGATATAAAACTATACAGGCGGTACAATACAGTAAGTGTGTTAATCAGACATGGTTTCCTTATCAGAGTGCAGAAGTCTCCCCCGCGTCCTCCGACTGCGGCAAGCACTGTTTAGCAAGACGGGCTTCACTAGATAGAACTTTGTGGTTTCGGTGCTTCCGTGTAGTTTGTGTTGGGAGTCTGATTCTGAACAGCGTAGCCACACGCGAGATGATGGGACACCGACCCGCAATGATTTATACGTGTAAGAAGTAACAAACAGTCCCTTTGATGGGGGAAATAACAGATCATGAAAAGAATACTCTTTCTAATAAATGGAGAAAGTTGTTTGACGTCCGTTCGTTGTCAGCTCTTATAAAGCTCCTTCAGTGACAGGCTGCCGCGGTGTGTGAAGCAGAGATACTGCAGGTCCTGGAACACTTTACCATCAACATGGTCCGTCTGTTGTTCAGAGCTACGGTTAACACAGATTTTAACTAGATGGTGAATCAGAAGACAACTAAACTATAAAACTTTTAATCTGTGATCTGTCTTCACTGATGTTGACACGTATCAGATCAGTCCGATCGGCAGCAGCATCCAATCAATGACTGATATCCAGTAAGGGGGTGTGTCGGTCGGTAAAAAAGACTTCCGCAAAGGATACACCGGTGTTTCCTCGCTTATGGCTCCTCCGGCGAGCCTCCTCTCTCCTCGAGATGCATTTTAGGAATTGGGACATCCTTCGAGATTGAGCGCTGAGATCACAAGCCGGAGGGTCGAGGAGACACAAAATCGGGGAATTGAGATGCAGCTGCTGTGTCTCTGTTTCTGCTCATACGAACTACTCAGTTCATCTTCTACTGACTTAAACCAGAAACTGTAAGATGCATCACTTCCTGTTCACCAGAGAATGTGTTTTTTTCCTGACAGTGATTGTTCAGCTTGTGGAAAAACTTTAACAAACTGGATACACAGCAGTCTGAATCACTGGTGTATCACAGCAGCCAGCAAAACGTGACATTTATTTACATGTGAATGTGGAAAGAGATTTATATGACAGCTGGATGGAAACACGGTTTCTCTCTCTCTCTGACACACACACACACACACACACACACACACACACACACACACACACACACACACACACACACACACACACACACACACACACACACACACACACACACACACAGAGCATCAATCTGTGTCAGACGCTGCTTTTAGTGCGCCTCTACAGGCTCTACTTTCTTTTCCATTCCACTCATCTCTCGTCTTTTTACTCTTCTTCCCCTTTGGTGTTTGAAGTCAAAGACATTTTACAGTCCTCGTTCCCACACCTGTCTGAGAGCTGTGTGTGTGTGCAGACAGCATGCACATAGCTTAGTAGCGACATATTAATCACAGTGTTGGACGGCTGCTCCAGCCAATTCTAGTATTTCATGTTCCAGAAGTTCTGTGCAAGATAAATGTTACAAACACAAAGTCGTCTGGAGAGAAAGCGAACTTCTCAGTAACTCAGTCTGTATCCGAAACCTCATACTATACTAGTAGTACCACCTCATACTATACTAGTAGTACCACCTCATACTATACTAGTAGTACCACCTCATACTATACTAGTAGTACCACCTCATACTATACTAGTAGTACAACCTCATACTATACTAGTAGTACCACCTCATACTATACTGGTAGTACAACCTCATACTATACTAGTAGTACAACCTCATACTATACTAGTAGTACAACCTCATACTATACTAGTAGTACAACCTCATACTATACTAGTAGTACCACCTCATACTATACTAGTAGTACAACCTCATACTATACTAGTAGTACCACCTCATACTATACTAGTAGTACCACCTCATACTATACTAGTAGTACCACCTCATACTATACTAGTAGTACCACCTCATACTATACTAGTAGTACCACCTCATACTATACTAGTAGTACCACCTCATACTATACTAGTAGTACCACCTCATACTATACTAGTAGTACAACCTCATACTATACTAGTAGTACCACCTCATACTATACTAGTAGTACCACCTCATACTATACTAGTAGTACAACCTCATACTATACTAGTAGTACCACCTCATACTATACTAGTAGTACCACCTCATACTATACTAGTAGTACAACGAGGCGAGAAATCAACGGTGTAGATTTACAGTTTTACGATATTAGATGGCGAATCGAACATTTTCTCCAACGTTTACTTATTAAAGTCTCCCTTCAGTTTCTGAGCTTTACAAATGCTAATGAATCAGTCTCATCTGCTCCTTTCCTCGTGTGTTTTCCTGCCGTGGCTTTGCTCAGCAGTGATGCGCACCAGTGACTGCTGGCCGCCATCAAATGAGCTTCGGGGGGAAGATCGTTGCCCTGAGTCGTTTTGCTGTTCACTGGATTAGATATTACAGCAGAGGATGAATCAGGTCCAGGCGATAAGGCCTGTCAAGCCTCTGTGGTCGCATCTAGCACATTAAACTTTAAGATCTGCAGTCCAAAAAAAAAAGGTGAAGTGTGACGAAGTCCAAGAAGCAGCAGCAGACACCAGATACCTGCTGCGTTCCAGCCATGAGAAGATGGAAATCCCAACTTCCTGCTTGTAAAACTATAATGTATTTATCCGTCTGATACCAAATGAACGGCTACTACAACAGTACCATAAAGAGTAGCAAAAAGTAAACAACTAGTATGCAGCTTTAAAGTGTGATAGCAGGAAAAACACAGGTGGAATAAATTCAGATAATGACGGCTCGGCACCAATCAATGTCATTACTAACACCTGTGATGCCTCCTGGTCTGTTGTAGTAGTGAAGGCTGTACTGCAGCTATCAGTGAGGACATTCTGGATATAAGAGGACCTGCAGTATACTTCAAATATTATAATTTAAAGTTAAACGTTTTGTTTTTTAAGCAAAAGAAATTATGAAATGCATTATTTAAAAAATACAATGTGACATGTCTGGCGGAGTGGAGACACTTGCTACAAATCAACTTTTAAACTCTTTAAAATCTTGTAATGAAACACAAACTAAAACTGTTTTTAAATTAATACAAAATTTACAAAAAAAAAAATACAATACAAAATAGAATTATTTAAAGGTCCCATATCATGCTCATTTTCAGGTTCTTACTTGTATTTAGTGTTTCTACTAGAACATGTTTAAATGCTGTATTGTTAAAAAAAACACCTTTATTTTCCTCATACTGTGTGCCTGAATATACCTGTATTCACCCTCTGTCTAAAACGCTCCGTTTTAATGCATTCCAACGGAATTGCAACGGAATTGCGTTGCTAGGCAACCGTTTGGGTCCATGTTTACTTCCTGTCAGCTGATGTTATTCACATACACTGCAACAGGAAATAAACTGGGACACATTCAGAATGTTTATGTTTAAAACCGTGTAATGATCTATGTATTGTATATTTGTGACATCACAAATGGACAGAAATCCTAACGGCTTGTTTCATACGCACAATTTCTGAATATGGGCTGTGTGTATTTCTCAATATATTGATAGTTTAACAGTATTTATTTAGCACTTAAACCTGCTTTATAATATAAAAGACATGACAATCTCACTCTTTACAATATGGGACCTTTAACAAAAGATCGTGGTTTGTGTTAAAATAACACTGGAAGTGACGTAACTTAAGTGCAGAAGTTATGTGATAAATAAATCAACATTGACTTTTGGTTTCACACGAGACATAAACCTCCTCCTTTTCGACTCATCCCTCACATTTCTGTGTATTACATATAAATAGATTTTGTGGGACATACACGAATAACAGTGCATTTACTATTCATAGGTATAGTTATGAACGGTGTATGAGACCAGCCTGAACAGTCACCTGCTGAGGAAGACTAGTAGATGTATTAATAAATAGACCTAGAGTTGTTCATGAATGACCTTTTCATGCTCAGCATTACTATCAAAGTATTTGCAGTAAAAACAAGACGTGGTCACATTAACCAACAAGTCACCCCGAACTGGGGAACAAATTATGTTGTCCGTCAAAATGACACACGACAAGATTTCACGCTTGACCTCCAGCCTCGTCTTTGAATGCTACACAGTCAGTGATGACGGCGTCAGGCAGGACGGGAATGAGGGTTTAGCGTGGAGGACTAGTGGTGACTCGTGAGTCAGATTTTAGCCTGCGGCGTCGCAGGAAACATTTAACACGGCATCTATCAGCCATCGTGTTTTGACCTCCAACACATTAGATTTATATTTCAGACATGTCGGTGAGAGTTTCAGTCAACGCTCCGTGTATTTACATTCTGTAATCATCCCTCTAAGTATGTAGTGGTTTTCATTCTGGAGTCCACCGTTCTCGCGCAACAGTGCAACTGCTTTAAATATTGCAGGGAGTAATGGAAGAAGAGAGAGCCACCACAGTGAGCTATAAATAAAGAGCTGCAGGCAACAAGTACTACAACTACTATGTGCTGCATGCATAATGAACAAAAAGTCAATTATTGACTGACTTCTTTTTTTACAACAATGTGAGGTTACTAGAAACAGACACATCAGTTGTATTTCTGACAGAGGAGCTGCTCAACGAGTGTTTCAACTAAGGTTACTCTTTAAGGATTATAAGTTTAACTCAAATATATTGTTGAGGAATCTAGAGAGAGTGATTTACATGCCTTACTTTCTTTCTGTCAAGTCAAGTCAATTTTATTTGTGTAGCCCAAAATCACAAATCACAAATTTGCCTCAGGGGGCTTTACAATCTGTGCAGGATGCGACACCCTCTGTCCTTTATAGTACGACCCTCCCATCGGATAAGGAAAAACTTAACAGAGAGATACAGAGCAACACGACCTCCTCTCCACGCCAGATAGATAGAGCCAGAGCAACACAACCTCCTCTCCACGCCAGAGAGATAGAGCCAGAGCAACTAAACCTCCTCTCCACGCCAAACAGATATAGCCAGTGCAACACGACCTCCTCTCCACGCCAAACAGATAGAGTCAGAGCAACACAACCTCCTCTCCACGCCAGATAGATAGAGCCAGAGCAACACAACCTCCTCTCCACGCCAAACAGATAGAGCCAGAGCAACACAACCTCCTCTGCACGCCAGATAGATAGAGCCAGAGCAACACGGCCTCCTCTCCACGCCAGATAGATAGAGCCAGAGCAACACAACCTCCTCTCCACGCCAGAGAGATAGAGCCAGAGCAACACAACCTCCTCTCCAAGCCAGAGAGATAGAGCCAGAGCAACACAACCTCCTCTCCAAGCCAGAGAGATAGAGCCAGAGCAACACAACCTCCTCTCCACGCCAAACAGATAGAGCCAGAGCAACACAACCTCCTCTGCACGCCAGATAGATAGAGCCAGAGCAACACGGCCTCCTCTCCACGCCAGATAGATAGAGCCAGAGCAACACAACCTCCTCTCCACACCAGATGGATAGAGCCAGAGCAACACAACCTCCTCTCCACGCCAGATAGATAGAGCCAGAGCTCTATCCTCTCTGGCGAGCTCCTCTCTCACCTGCAGCTATTCTGAAAGTCTTCTAAAAGTAGAAAAACATTTAATTTCCCTCTTCATTCCAGTATTTAAATGTTGCTTGAATGCGTTTCCATACCTTATGTAAATCACTTTGAACTGCCTCTGTGTTTATAAACTTGCTTTACAAGGGATGACTAATCTCTATGCCACATCGTACATTATGAAATAAATCAGAAAATAAATCCTTGACATGTTGTTTATTGAGGAAATGAATCATATCCTTCACTGTGGATGAGAACCTAAAGCGCCTCCAGAGTAAATGTGATATCAGACATCAACAAACAGGCAATTGTATTCTTGAGACGGATCCCCAAAGCAAAGACTTCCTATAAAAGAGCGTTCACAGTCTTTATCAGAGCCGCAGTGTGTGTGTGTGTGTGTGCGTGTGCGTGTGCGTGTGCGCGTGTGCGTGTGCGTGCGTGTGTGTGTGCGCGTGCGTGCGTGTGTGTGCGTGTGTGTGTGTGTGTGTGTGTGTGGGTAGTAAAGCCTATTAGGACACAAAGATTGTATCAGATTACAGAGATGCTGGAAAATGTGGTTTCTTTTATCACAATAATCACACTGCAGGGGCGACTCAGAGCGACGCGGAGCTCCACGTCCTCCAACAAGCTCATACTGCAGTGGTTCACTTTATAAAGTCACTGTTACGGTCTGGCATGGTAACTAAGTCTCATCTCAAACTTCAGCATCTTCAGGGATTCAGACTGGGCCAGTTAAAGCTGCAGTGCCTTGCTCAAGGGCTCTCTGCAGGGACGGTTCACTTCTCCACCTTGTCCTTTGGGTAACAAGCCGCCCCAAATCTAAGTCATGTAAATAAACTCCACAAGGAGGATCCACAGATTTATGACTGTTGACCTCAGAGTCGGCCGGGAGGCGCGGCTCCACCATCTGCTTCAGGGCTTCACAGAATTCAGTCCTCATGGTACATCAGAGCAGAGCAGTATGGCAAGCCGACAGGATATTCATTAGAGATATCTGCAACGTCATTTTGTCTAGTCAAAACTCTAATTCAAGATATCCCTAATTCTATTTTGAGGAGTGCAACTCAAACTACTTTTGCCATTCATGTGTATGGGGTTTCTCATTACAGATATCCACAATTCAGGTGCGCATATCTACAATCCACAACTGAATTATGACTAATCATAATTCCAGTTTCAGATATCTACATTGTCCTTTTTAGATATATAAAATTAAATTTTGACTAGTCAAAATGATGTTGTAGATATCTCTAACTGGAATTACAGATAGTCAAAATGTAATCACAGATATCTTGAATTAGAGTTGTGACTAGATGAAATGACGTTGCAGATATCTGTAATTACGTCAGCAGCTACGGCAAGTGGGAGGCGGAAGCTATTCAAACTATAGCGCTGCACTGCAGCCGTATGGGTTTATGGGGTTTAAAGTGTGTCTGGAGACAATAAATCTACAATACGCTGTAAATTTCTACCACAACTCTCTAGCAAACAAAGCTCTCATTGGCCACAGATTCCTCGATGATGAGCTCTTTCTATTTCATGTCATTTTCTGACTATCTGATCCACAGCGGTCCTTGAACCACTCGTCTCCCAGCCGGCTGCACATAGAGACCGATGTTACGTGTCCAGCTCGGAGGACTCAAGGCTCGTTGTGATTAAAATGAGGTTGTAGCTCGTCGTCTACCTTACTACGGTTAGAGAGAGCCCTCGTTGGTGTTTTAACAACTTATGAGTTATTGATCCGGGAAGTTTGTATCTGTGATTCCAACTTCACCAAAGTTAGCAAAAGCTTCTGCTGACACTGATCAGATGCTTTGTTGGGCCGATATCCAATAAGAAGCCTTGCATGAGCAACGTCATGCACGACAACTCTGACTAGTCATAATGACGTTTGAGATATCTGTAACTGTTATTTAGGATAGTCAGAACTGAACTACAGATATCTCTAACTGTCGTTTTGACTAGTCACAATGACGTTAAAGATATCTGGAATAAGAATTCTGACTAGTCACAATGTAATTGTGGATATCTCTATAATGTTAATTCAGGACAGTCCAGCTTAGCTATTAAATGTTAAAACAGCTTGCCATAGAGTAAACTCACTCAACTTCCCTTTGCTGTAATAACACTGAATAAACACAGAGAGGGCAGCGACCCATGTGTGTAAGAAATATGACAAGGAAGGAGAAAAAGTGCTAAAAACCAACATTAAAAAAATGAGCATAAATACACTGTAAGTACTCGATTACTAAGTGCAGCTTGACTACATCACACACTATTTAATCATTCATCGCAAGTCCGTGGAGCGACAGTTAGCTTTCCGTATGGCTTGATGGCAGTGACTGGGGAGGGATTGTTTTATTCTTTTTGCTATATCCTGCAAAACCCAAATAAAAAGATTTTGATTTAAAAAAAAAAAACAGCTGTTTTAGGAAATTACTGGGTTTTAGCAAAGTGAAACTAAATGTTTGTGATCTGATTTCATCCGTTATCAGTAAGAATGATTGAGCTCGGGGCTCAGTGACACAGGCTTACACATTGTTAGTTTTGGTCTTTTCATGGGATTTGTTGTCAAAAAGAATGAGTAACACCGAAACACAGTTTGAGACAATAAACAGTGTCAATCCCTATTTAGGTCTATTTAACTTGATGCTTTTATCCGGAGTGATTTACGGCGGAATAAACCCACATTCAAACCAGATTATGAGAACTAAAAGACACCGACACCAAAGAGAGCTGCTAATAGTTTTAGTGCCTCTATTATATTCTGCTCCGTTGTGTGCCGTGCTGCGTATAATGGAAGCGAGCGTTTTCGTCTCATTGTGTTAATGTTCATGCTCACGGCACAAAAAAAGCAACTGTTGGTAAGAAAGTACACATGAGGAATCACAGCGCTATGCTTAATCATAATGGGTTATGCCTCGCAGCTTTCTGTGGCCTAAATACAAAATGACAACAAACAGATTTCCAAAATATCCTCCCTTTGAAACACTCTCCCCTAAACATTAAATATGTATGCAGTAAGGGCAACTTTAAAGGTTTGTTGACCAAACGGTGACTCTTTCTGGATTTTTTAGATAATCAGTGATGAAAACTGTCGTCATTTTTCTCTCTAAAATGTTCTCAGGGGTATTGTTTTATTAAGACTGACACTTTTGTCACGATAGGTTTATTTGAACTGAGATGAAGTTTGATCTAGTTTTATTTAGTTCTTTAGTATTTTTATTGAACCTGAGACGCCCCTCTGCCAGGCCAGATGTTAAAAAGCACCAATAAATAACTTAATAAATCATAAAGTGGGCATGTCTGTAAAGGAGAGACTCGTGGGCACCAATAGAACCCATTTTCGTTCACATATCTTGAGGTCAGAGGTCAAGGGACCCCTTTGAAAATGGCCATGACAGTTTTTCCTCGCCAAAATTTAGCGCAAGTTTGGAACGTTATTTAGCCTCCTTCGGAACAAGCTAGTATGACATTGGTTGGTATTAGGGCTCTCCCGAATACCATTGTTTGGGCTTCGAAGCTCTGGTGAGTAATTTTCTAAGCTTCGCGGCGCAATGCGGTAGGCTGACATGTTCTTCTTACTGTCAACATCTCCCTCGTTTCAGTGCAGCTTTCGCACAACAAACAGTGCTATCCATCTGAGAATATATAATAATAATTCATGTTGAATAATGAATAATGTTGTGGGATTATTCCTTCTAAACAAAACCAAAAAAAACTAAACATTCGAATACTGATTTGGAGGTCGATTACCATTAGCAATGGTCGACGCTTCGAAGCATTGGGGTCAGCCCTAGATGGTACCGATGGATTCATTAGGTTTTCTAGTTTCACATGATGCCAGTATCTTCACTCTAGCTTTTTAAACTGAGCCCGCTACGACCTAAAAATCACACGTTGCGTTAAAGAAATTAGTGGCGTTAAAACAAATTTGCGTTAACGTGTTATTATAAGTTTTAGTTAAACAGCCTGGTCTCACTCCCAGGACATCAAATACCAACGCACAAGGCATCCTTTCGTGTACGTATGAGACGCACTGGGCTTCCAACTAACTCCAATGTAAACCCAACTGCATCATTAGACGCAGACGTAGTATCAAGGGTGAGAAATCCTCAGAGTCGAGATACCAGGCTAAAGGCTGGAAGCTTCTGTGGCAAAATATGACGAATAGGGTTGAGATCAGGTTGAGTTCAAATGTTAACCTCATTTAAGTTTCTACTCATCAACACAACCTAGTTGTGTAATGTCTCAGAGGAGCGGCTTTATATTTATCTCCACCACCAGAAACTGCTGTTATTCTTCCAGTGAAGTGAAAACATGTAGAGCATTGAGCTGACTACAGGAGGCCGTATCGCCACACAGCCCGGCTGTGATAAATCAATACATTTCCATTTGAGCAAGAAGGCAGCTGATGCCATCCGTCTCCCTGCTATGTGATCCCAGTGTGAGTCTGAGGTGAGTCATCCCATTAGTTTCCTTAAAAACACTAAGAAGCTCCACAGTTATCACCTGGCACTGTTAATTAAGGTGCAGCTCGCATCACTTGTCGCTTTGCACAAAACGTAAATGTATCCATAAAAAGTATGCCGTAGTATTTAACATCCTAACATGCTCTGATGGTTCCAGCTCTGTTGATGCAACGTTATACAGCTGTTTGAAATCTACACCGATCAGCCATAACATTATGACCACTTGCCTAATATTGAGTAGGTCCCCCTTTTACCGCTAAAAACAGCCCTGACCCGTCGAGGCATGGACTCCACTAGACCGCTGAAGGAATGCTGTGATATCTGGCACCAAGCCGTCAGTAGCAGATCCTTTAAGGATACGGTAGATGATGTTGGAAAGCTAGAGTAATTTGAAAGTAGCATCGCCTCAGGAGCTCCGTCTAAACCCCCCCGTCAGGCTGGTGCACGCCAAGGGTAAAATGAGCAGGGAGGCATCTGATTGGTTCTTTCCAAGCGGACCGCGAGGCAGTGATTGGTAGACGTTTTTACGGGTTTACAGCAGCTACAGATGACGGCTCTTTACCGGTCCTTTTTCAGAGCTCATCAGTAATGGATCGCTGTCGAGGTGTAAAGACCATTTCAACCAATATAACAAATAGTGTCTACTAGATAACATCCTCAACCCTGCCTTTAAGTCCTGTAAGTTGTGAGGTGGGGCCTCCGTGAATCGGACTTGTTTGTCCAGCACATCCCACAGATGCTCGATCGGATTGAGATCTGGAGAATTTGGAAGCCGAGTCGACACCTCGACGAACTCATTGCCATCCACATGATGTAAAAGAAAACATGATTCATCAGACCGGGCCACCTTCTTCCATTGATCCATGGTCCAGTTCTGATGCCCATTGTAGGCGCTTTTGGCAGCACGGGGCACCCTGACCGATATGCGGCTACGCAGTCCCATACGCAACAAACTGCTCCTCACTGTGTGTTCTGACACCTTTCTATCAGAACCAGCATTAACTTTTTCAGCAGTTTGAGCTCTAGTAGCTCTTCTATTGGATCGGACAACACGGGCCAGCCTTCACTCCCCACGTGCATCAATGAGCCTCGGGTCTGACCCTGTCGCCGGTTCACCGGTTCTCCTTCCTTGGACCACTTTTGGTAGGTCCTGACCACTGCAGACCGGGAACATCCCACAAGAGCTGCAGTTCTGGAGATGCTCTGACCCAGTCGTCTAACCAGCACTATTTGGCCCGTGTTGTCAAAGTCGCTCACATTCTTACGCTGGCCCATTTTTTCTGCTTCCAACACAAAGTTCAAAGTTCAAAATCTTCACTTGCTGTCTAATATATCCCCCCCCAGCCAAGTGCCATTGTAACGAGGAAATCAATGTTATTCACGTCGCCTGCCAGTGGTCAGTGTATGTTTTTCTGACAAATTTCCTCTTGTGGTCGTACAAATAATGACCGCTATTCTCTGTGGGAACCATCGCTGCGGACCAAGACGACCCACAGACAGACAGATGTAACAGCCTTCTGCTGCTCTAATATGAAGCTTTTGACCTCTCCATCACCGTTCAACCTCTGGAATGAGATCTTTTCAACAGCGGCTGGAGAACTATGCAATCTGACCGTTCCCCGTCATTACAGCACTGTGTGCCGTTTCATCTGGCCTCTCAGAGAGAAATGAGACTAAATCTCACACGCTTGTTTCACGGTCTTAGTCTGGAAAACATCCAGATATGAATGGACTGAGCCAACAGCTGGAAGTCCGGGCCAATGAGCAAACTATAAGACAAGAACAGCAGGCTTCACTACACACATACACATTGATTTATGGCGTCCAACTCCATTATTTTCCATCACTATGAAAGCTAATTGTCTAAACACAACCCTTAATCAGGATGTCGGTCAATTCTGAGTGTTTCACTGAATTTTCTTAGTGTTTTTTCTCAATGAAACAGTTTCCAAATCAACACTAAAACGATAAATCTGACACAGACTGACAGTTATATAAATGTTGTAGGGTTTACGGCCCATCAGTCGTGATAGAGGGAGAGTGTAGATCAGTGAATGTTGTTAACAGGACCACAGCGGAGGTGTTTCCACCGTTCTCTTTCATCAGTTCAATTTATGTCACTTATTCATATTGAGAAGCTCCTTTTTGGTTGAAGGAACGTGAATGATAACGTTACAGTGTGTTTTTTCTCTGTTGGAAGCTAGGGGTGTAAGAAAATATCGATACACATAAGTATCGTGATATTATGTTCTGCAATACTGTATCGATTCTCCAAAACGCTGTATCGATTTTGAATTAACCTCTTAAAAATCTACTGGCCCGCCAGCGGAACCCGGCCGCTATTCTGTCTTTCGGAGGTTGTAGCGGGCTCAGTTTTAAAGCTAGAGTGAAGATACTGGCATCAAATGAAAGTATAAAACCTAATAAATCCATCGGTACCAACCATGTCATACTAGCTTGTGCAAGAGGCTAAATAACGCTTAAAAGTTATGCTAAATTTTGGCGAGTAAAAACTGGCATGGCCATTTTCAAAATGGTCCCCTTGATTCTGACCTCAAGATATGTGAATGTAAATGGGTTCTATGGGTACCCACGAGTCTCCCCTTTACAGACATGCCCACTTTATGATAATCACATGCAGTTTTGGGCAAAAAACATGCAGTTTTTAATAAATCCCAATATATCGCCTTGCTTCGGTATCGCAAAATACTGAATCGTTACCCCTGTATCGTGATACGTATCGTATCACCAGATTCTTGCCAATACACAGCCCTATTGGAAGCTAGTGATGAGTAAATGAAGGAATGAATGGATGTTATGTGCAAATTAACCTAAACCAGATGAAAGGAATTACACATGCGGCACCACGCTGAGACTGTTTACCTCTGTTCCTTTTTTTTTTTCCTTAATTGGCATTAAGAGATTATCCTAAAATGGAATCATGTCAGATTCTTTTGGCTTTTTTTTTTCATCTTAAGTCTCTAACTTCAATGGGCTTTGATGTCTTCGTACATAGATTTTCTGTAGTCAGTTTGGGTTTTAGAGCTGGATACGGTACGGCACAGACGACTCATGAGGCTCAGGTTCTATCTGTTTGGAGACACCTGGAAGTTGCTTCTTCATAGATGTTTACAATCTATCTATAATTTTGTCATCCTGATTGTCTACACTACTATGATGACGTTGCTGTGCCAATTTATTATTTGCAGCTCTTAAAAGTTTTTTACTTTTGTAATTTATTTCTACATGCTGTGTTTCATTGTTAGTGAATCTCTACTGCGATCCAATACTTCAAAAGCACACACGATAAAAAAATGGATTTCTTTTCTTGTCTCCTGAATGAAAACACATTTTAGCAGCTGTGTGGTAACGCTGTTGTCTACAGCTGATTCCAGCCGTCCGGTACCATTTGTTCTGCCAAAAAAACATCAGATAAACTCCACACAGACGACCCGGAGTCAGACCGTTGGCAGCGTGAAAGTTTTCTACACGAACCCTCCTGTGCTTCTAATGCGTACTCGTTTCCACTAACTGAGTTTGTGTTTAAAATCCGCTGTGCTGATTTGGATCTCCTGCAGCCGCGTGTTCAGACAGATGAGCTTAATATGCCTCCGTGGCCGGGAGCCCGTTCACACCTGAGTCCCTGCTGTCCTCTGGTGCACCGAGTGCTGCAGAGAACATGCACAGACTGGAACATTAACGGGGGCAAATTAAGGGACCCAGCCAGTACGGGAACAAATATTGGCTTAACCTCTTCAACTCTTAATTATCACATTATAATTATGTGTTCATTCGACGTGTCCTCATACAACCCTGTCTCCTACTAAATTACGTCCCCATACAACTAAAACTGCACTGGTTAACGTTGTAAATTGATTTCCTCATGCTGTCTGCCTGAATATGCCTGTATTTACCCTCCGTCTTAAACGCTCCGTTTTAGCGCATTTCGACGGAATTGCGACGAAATTGCAACAGAATTGCGTTGCTAGGCAACAGCTTTGGTCCATGTGTACTTCCTGTCAACTGATGACATTCACATACACTGCAACCAGGAATAAACTGGGACACACTTAGAATGTTTACGTTTAAATCTGTGTAAAGGGTCTAAATATTGTATATTTGTGACATCACAAATGGACAGAAATCCTGACAGCTTGTTTCAAATGCAGAGTTTCTGAATACGGGCTGTATGTATTTCCCTGTGGATTGAGCGTTTCGATACTTTCATAGTATTTATATAGCACTTAAACCTGCTTTGTAATAAAAAAAACATGAAAATCTCACTTTTTTATAATATGGGACCTTTAAGAAAACATCTTTGATTGGTACAGATCCCTGCAGAAATCACACCATGTTTTTTTAATGCAAATGAGAATAGTTGAGAATGAGAATGAAAATAATCATTCCCTCTAATATCTAAAATCATATTGCACTGCAATATCAGTCAAAATAATCGCAATAAGATATCTCCTCAATATTGTTCAGCCCTAAACCAAACTCCAATAACTTTATTGGGACAATGTGTCCCGAGTTAGAGCCAAACTGAACACCAATTATCTGGTGTGACATCAGCATCCATCCATCCTTCTGAAGTGCCCTTGAGCAAGAGAGACACTTAATCCCTCTCCCTGAATATAAGTGGGAAAGAGAGAAGAGTGACTTGTAAAGAATTTGTGCTTACGTGGAAAGGTTTTTTTTCCTTGTGTACTTGAGGTGGCATCAGTTAGATAATTAAACCCTGTGAACACTTTATGACAGCCCGGTCTGCTTTTAGTCAGAGGAGGAGGCTTATGGGAAGAGAGAGCGAACTGTTTATCCTGAGAGGTGGATCGGCGCTGGAAAAGGGCAGAGGGATAACAGCCGGAGGACGAATCCACGACGACGACAACCAGCAGAGAGAGCTTATATTTTCCACAAGTTATCGTAATTAATAAAAAGAGAAACAACTTCGGCTGTCCTAATGTGTATTATTCCCTACGGAAACAAATGTGTTAATTATCTAATATTGCTATCTGCCAATTGTTATTGCGGATAATAAATTAATAATAAATATAATGTCAGAAAATAATGGTTTTCCGAGCCCAAGGAGATGTTGGCAGTTTATGATCACATCAGAAGAAGCAGAAAACTCACATTTGAGAAGCTGGAATTGGGGGGAATGTTTGGTTTTTCACTTGAAAAAAATGGCTTAAAAACAACTAATCAATTATTAAAATAGTTGCCGGTTAAATTTCAAATTGATTAAGCAATTACTTTTTTCCGCTTCAGTAGGATTCTGATACAAATAGCCACAGGTCTGTGACTGACTACACCTCATATAGTAACAAGTAGTAAACTCAATATAATCACACTTCAACTGATTAGCAATTAGCAGAAAATTATTGGCAACACTTTTCATAATCAATTAAACCATTTTGTTTGAGCAAACATGCCCAAATATTCACTGGTTGCAGCTCAGATTTGATTATTTAGAGGTTTTATACGACAGCAAATTGAATAAATTGTCGCTGCGTGTTGGGCGTGACGTGCGACAAATCAACGTCGAGCTGGCCTCGACTCTTTTCAGCGCTCCAATGACGCGGCGAAGCACCAGCCAATCATATGTTTTTATTTCACCATTTCCGGTCCCTTGTAAAAATTAAGAAGAAACAACCAAACGTCTATTTTATGAATGTCGGTTCATTGTAATTCAATTAAAGCTGGAAGCCAAGGATGTGATATTATACTACGAAAACAAAAAATTCAGCAGACGGTCAATTTATTAAGTTTATAGGGGAAATTTCACGTCCATAAAGCCAATATCTCGAGGTCTCGTTCATCATTTGAACCCTTCAGGATTGAATTTAGAAAGTACTATCCAGATTATAAACAATAGGAAATGTGTTCATATAGTAAAATTGCTACAGGAACTTTTTGAAAAAATGTGATTTATTGCCTACCTTCTCTGTTAAATTATTAATTATATAATTCATATTATTGACTTTTTTTCCTCTCTCTTTTTTATTTTATTTTTAATATTTCTTTGTTGTATCTCAGTAATGTTCTCTGTTTTGTCATATTGTCACACATTATAATTGATGATTTCTAAATAAATACATTGGGAGGGTGGAAACCATTTCCTGTCCCCTTCTCACTCCCCCTATTTCCTGTTCCGTTACGCCATTACGTCTACAATGGAAAGGAAGTAAAACAACAGCGACTCGGCAACACCGTAGCTGGCCACGCTTGGCTGTTTTGTAGCGTAAGGCTACAACTAATGATTATTTTCATTAGTTAATTTATTGGTCCATCCACAAAATGTCAAATAGTAGCAAAAACGCCCAAGGTGACACGTTAAAAATTCTTGTTTTGTCTAATCGACAATTCCAAACCGAAATATATTTAGTGAAATTTAAAGTTCCGTTCCGTTCTCTTTGGTGACACCTGTGGCCATAAGCGGTTATTGCAGGTGTGTTTTTTCCTCGCTAATGGTTGCTCTGCTTTTTTGACTGTTTACCTTCATAATTGTTCCTCCTTTTTCATTGAGTTTGCTCTTTCTTTTTTAAGTCTCATCGTCTACAATCATCGCTCTATTCTTTGTTAGTTCGGCCATAGTAATAAATATTGTCCCGAGGCTAGAGGAGACCAGAAAAAAAACAGTGCTTGTGATTTTTCCTGGGATTGTTACCACAGACACCAAGTTAGTAATACTGCAAAATGCAAGCTCAACTGGCAATTAAGACATTTATTTAAATAAAAATCTTCAAGATTATTATTATAAGACTGAGAAAAGTATTCAAAAAGAAACCAGAATTTAGGGCACTTTTGCTTTAAATGAAAAAATGCTTACAAAATGAGTCAATTATTAATGTCACCTTCAGAGATAATTAGCAGATTAATTGATAATGGAAATAATTAGTTGCAGCTCTGTAATTAATCATCACAATAAAAGGGCTTAGTCTTAATACTCTCCACATTCTTATTATACTGAATATTTACGCTAAGGCAGCAGAAAATATAAATACCACATAAAGTAGGACAACTCCACACACGTCCCTATAATTAGAATATTATTAGCAGAATAAATGTGATATTTATTTATTTGTATTATTACTCTCTATTTGTGTCTTTATTAATCAGTGGGCTAATTTAATGTAATAATGTAAACTAGAATCTGAGCTTTATTTATATTAATAGGGTGAGTTGTCATAAAGTGGGACACTGGTCTTCCTCAAACAAATAAAAATAAATGTATATTTAATGTCATTCTAATATGCCTAAATGCTTCAAAACTATTATAGTATTTATTCATTATTTTGTATTTATTTTTTATTATTTATAGTCTTATTGTTTGTTAAAATTACTGAACATGGGATTGCATATTTAGTTTGTTTTGAGTGTTTCCTACATTAAGTAAGGTGATTTTTAGGTCTTTTAACAGACTTTAATGACAGTCCCACATTAGAAAAACAAGATTTGTCTGAGAAAACTTGTTATTAGAGGACTGATATGTCTACCATTTATTTTATGAGTGTGATATCTGCATTTTCTTTTTTGGTTTGATTAACACACATCCTGGAGATGTGGATTTAATGTATTTGCTTCATATCACAATATATTCCAGAAATCTGAAATGCAAAAAAAAAAAAAAAAAAAAATGTATTGAACTCACAACATCGCTGTTAATAGAGCAGAAAAGCGACTCACCTTGAGAGGACACGTCGAGAAACACAAGGTGACAAAGAGCAAACTTCTCATCTTTACTCCTCAGGTAGAAGAAGCAGGTATCAGGTCCCAACACAGGTAATAAATACAAGTTCAGACTTCATTTAAACTCCACTTCAGACTCTTTCATCCTGTCGACAGGATGTGAATGTTGGTTTAATTCCATGAATGTGGAGAGAAAAGAAGAAGGAGGAGTAGAAGTCAGTGATGTTGTGAGTCCAGACTGGTTTCCTCCACTGAGTGAGCAGAGAGATCAGTGACCTGCTGCAGCTTCAGCTGTCAATACCCAGTGATGGGCACGAAGACTTCCGGGACTGCATTTCAAAATAAAACCTGCATTGAGGATTGCTGTAATATATTATAATACATTTATTTATATTTTTTCAATTTTATCATTATTTTATTCTTTAGTTAGTCACCGTTAACTGCTGGTCATACAAGACCTGAACTGAAGAGTGAGTGTTTTGCTGCTCATGGATTCTACTTTTTATTTGTAAAAGGAAGAATGTTTTATTTCTTCTTTCAAGAGTGATATAGATGTTTTATGAGATAGTACAATGTACGAGTATTAGGGTAACATTGAGGGGGGAAAAAATCTGAGTTTACGAGAAAGAAGTCGTAATATTATGAGAATAAACTCTAGAGAAAAAAAGTTGTAATATTACGAGGATAAAGTCATAAGTTTAAGAGAAAAAAGTTGTAATATTATGAGAATAAAGTCATAAGTTTAAGAGAAAAAAGTCATAATATTATGAGAATAAAGTCAGAAGTTTAAGAGAAAAAAAGGCATAATATTATGAGAAGTTTTCCACTTCAACTCTGACTCCATCTTCTTTTGATTGTCGTGCTGTCGTCTCTTTACTTGTATTTATACAAAAGGGGACATAACAACTTTAACGGTCAGAACAACTTTACTATTAAAACAACTATTGCTGTTAAAAAGGAGAGAAATTATAGGAAAATAAAACTTTCAGACAGTTCAAACAATTCTTCTTTCATCCAAACTTCTCAGTGTTGTCTTAAAAAAATTGACTTGACTACTCAGGAAATTGCTTTGGGAGTAATTTCACACCAGAATAATTGAGACTGTCTGGGAGAAAATGGTTTTAAATAAAGTAAATACAGCACATAGACGGGTGACAATGAACTAACAATTCAAACCACAGCTCCTTTCTTCCAATGTGCAAACTACCAATACCATTGTGCAACGATTCAATAATTTGACTTTGTTCAAATCTCTACTGCTCTACAGGACCATCGTCAATAGTTTGTACCTCAAACAATACAGTCCCGAGGCTTTTGGGTGCAGACAATTGCATTGTGTTCTTCAATACATCACAGTGGCGTCAAATCTCTACATGAACTTAAAGCTGCGTTGGGTAATTGTTGAAGTTTGTTGTCTCTTCACCAGAGATCTCCCCAGAAAGCATCTGTCCTCTCCAAGATGCATTTCCATTTCACAGTGTTGAATGGCTCCAGGAGATGGAGATGCAAAGCTCTGTCTTGAGCTTCGAAACGGAAGTTGACAAAATAATCTCACTTTAGAGAAAATAATAATCAATATTAACAATTAATCAAATGACAAAGTGGAAACTGTGATAATGTGTAAGGAGTCGCAGGTAGTGATGAAGCTGTATCCACGGATGTATAAAGAGAAGTGGCTACAGTTCTTCCAAAATATAGTAAAATATAGTCGATTTTTATGCTTTTTTTTAGCCGAAAACAACAACATAAACAGTTTGTTTGTTAGATACATTTTAAGTTAAAATAAAAATTTACAATTTTTCGTATGATGATGCTCAGCTCCATAAAGCTGACACTTATTTACAGTACATGTCTGTAGTTTTTAAAAGTATGAATATAAAAAAAGCTTCTGAAAAAAAGTGTGAAAAAAAAGTCTGAAAAATGTTGGAAAACAAAAGTCTAAACAATGTCTGAAAATGGTAAAAAAAAAAAAAAAGTTTGAAAAAATGTCCGTAAAAAAAGTCTGAAAAATGTCTGAAAAAATGTCCGTAAAAAAAGTCTGAAAAAAAAAGTCTGAAAAATGTTGGAAAACAAAGTTGGAAAAAAAAAGTCTGAAAAATGTTGGAAAACAAAAGTCTAAACAATATCTGGAAATGGTAAAAAAAAAAAAAAAAAAAAAGTTTGAAAAATGTTCGTAAAAAAAAAAGTCTGAAAAATATCTGAAAAAAAAAGTCTGAAATAAAAAGTCTGAAAAATGTTGGAAAAAAAAAGTTGGAAAAAAAAAGTTGGAAAAAATGTTCGTAAAAAAAAAGTCTGAAAAATATCTGAAAAAAAAGTCTGAAATAAAAAGTCTTAAAAATGTTGGAAAACAAAAGTCTAAACAATATCTGAAAATGTTGGAAAAAAAAGTTTGAAAAAAAAGTCTAAAAAATGTTGGAAAACAAAAGTCTAAACAATATCTGAAAATGTTGGAAAAAAAAGTTTGAAAAAAAAGTCTAAAAAATGTTGGAAAACAAAAGTCTAAACAATGTCTGAAAAAGGTAAAAAAAAAAAAGTTTGAAAAAATGTCCGTAAAAAAAGTCTGAAAAATGTCTGAAAAAATGCCCGTAAAAAAAGTCTGAAAAAAAAAGTCTGAAAAATGTTGGAAAACAAAAGTCTAAACAATATCTGAAAATGGTAAAAAAAAAAAAAAAAAAAAGTTGGAAAAAATGTTCGTAAAAAAAAAGTCTGAAAAATATCTGAAAAAAAAGTCTGAAATAAAAAGTCTGAAAAATGTTGAAAAAAAAAGTTTGAAAAAAAAAGTCTAAAAAATGTTGGAAAACAAAAGTCTAAACAATGTCTGAAAAAGGTAAAAAAAAAAAAAAAAAAAGTTTGAAAAAATGGCCGTAAGATGACGTTGTTGACTCTGGTAGGAGACGGGACGCAAACAGAGGTCTTGTGTCCAATATGTCCAGATATCCACCCTTAGCTCCTCCTGAAGAAGAAGTGCAGCCCTATAACCTTCCTCATTTATTCCTTATACCACTCCTTGTTTATATTCCTTATGAAAAAACACAATTGCTTCATGTTTACATTAGTAGTTAATTGGCTCATGATGCTCACCGCCTGCAGTTCACAGTTTATCCACTTCTTTAATTACCGCTGAACTACAGACGGCTGTAATCCAGGCCTCTTTTCATCCCTCGTCCAGACTTTTTTTTCAGACTTTTTTTTGTGTTGCATGTTTCCCCCACAATACATGAAGGCCGAGCAGAACAACGGGCCGCTGGGTCCAACCGGGGTTTGTTTGTGTGAATCAAACTGTGAAGTCTGAATCCAAACACTCACATACCCTAAATGAACAACCCCGTAACCTGGCTGCTTCCCACAACCTCAACTTTGAAAGTCAAACTGATATTTGATGTCTTTTCCCTTTTATACTTTAAACTGCAGCTACATTCTGTCCATTGTTCAAAAGAAGATAAAACCAGTTTTGGACATCCAGTACTTGTGGAAACAGCATCTAAGTTGTATTCCTGTGTGTGGGTGATTCCCATGACAGCAGCTGACTGTAAGCACTGATTCCCACTAGAGCAGGGGTCAGCAACCTGCGGCTCCGGAGCCACATGCGGCTCTTCAGCTCCTCTCCAGAGGCTCCATGTGGACTTTTAAAAATGGAAATGAATAACTGTTTTTTGTTTACATTTACATTTTTATTTATCATTGTTGTAGGTCTATGGTACGACGGTACGACGGAGTATTAGGGCCACATTGAGGAAAAAAAATAAATCTGAGATTTCAAGAATAAAGTCATATTACGAGAATAAAGTCATAGGTTTACAAAAAAAAGTCGTAATATTATGAGAATAAAGTCATAATATTATAAAGTAGTAATTTTACATGTAATTGTCTTTTTTTCTCGTAAAGTTATGACTTTATTCTCGTAATATTACGACTTTTATTCTCGTAATATTATGACTTTATTCTCGTAAAGTTATGACTTTATTCTCGTAATATTACGACTATATTCTGAAAATCTCCGATTTTTTTTCCCTCAAAGTGGCCCTAATGTTTTGCGGCTCCAGACAGATATTTTTTGCCTAAAATGGCTCTCTTGATAGTAAAGGTTGCTGACCCCTGGTCTAGAGGTTTCACTTTTCAACACCTGTTGAGTCAGTATAGCTCCTTAAACAAGCAGAGCAGAGCTGAGATGAAGCCTTTAAACCTCTCACTACAGTGAGTCTGTCAGATTCTCAACTACAGTTTGAGATTATAGAGACTGTGTCGTTGACTATGAAGTGATGAAATATACTTCAGGTTAGCAGCAAAAATGTCACTTCAAACCCCAAGTGGAAACTTGTTGATTCAGTGGGGAATAGCAGAAGAGTAATACATGCACCCCTCATCACACCCATTATGAACGCACACACTCTCAGATGTGTACATGGTTTCTGTCTTGGTTACAGTAAACTCGTGAAAGCAGAGCGAGGATGAAGTGGCACATATTTACACAAAGCCGGAGACCGTCCGCTGCCCCGCTGTGGGCGAGAGTATCAACACTACGTTAAAATGTGCAGACAGAAAACGCAAAGCAGTCGCTCTCCGTCCAGCTGCTTCAAGTGCTTTATGATTTGTGTATAAACCCGAATTTAAACAGCGTGACGGTGTTAGAAATACTCTGAGCACCCATCCGGAGCAGACCAGGGAAAGAAAGTATCATAGTCTGTTAATTCTCTCTCGTTTCTTATTTGAACTTTAGGATTTGTTTTTTCATGTCACATGAAAATGTTTTTTAATCATATCTTGATTAATCTGCAGGAAGAACACCTGAGAAGAAATAAAATATATAAAAGTTAATGAAAGTTTGATTTAGTTCATAAATTTGATTTAAAAAGTTGAACCTGTTTTTTCGAGATGTGAATGATTACATAAAAACAGACCTTATCTGAAATAGACGCATAACAGAGACACTATTTAATAAAACAGGATTGATTTGATTAACCTTTTATCTCAAATCTGTTCAGTAATTATTCTTCCACGGCAGGCACGTTATGGACTAATGTGTTTGTGTTGCACTGATAAACAATCGAGATGTTAAAGGGCCAGTGTCTAGGATCTGGAGCCATCTAGTGGTGAGGTTGCAGACTGCAACCACATGAAACTTCTCCTGTGTGCCAAGCATGTAGGAAAACTACGTGAAGAAGATCCGCTCCCTCTATACATGACATGCGAAAAAAAGCTCAAATACGTACTGACGGCACGCGGAATGCCCGTGTAATGGCGTGCTATTTATACGCCTTCCCCTGAGCCCGCGTTACACTGTTTTGTCAACACGTTTTCACTCCCAACTCGTCAATATACCGCTGCTTGGTTAGTGCTCCCTCACCATCAGAGACCGACGCACAGGGTACCCCTCTTGAGTTACTTTTGGACGGACCAGTGACGGCGTGTCGATGTACGCTAGTGTCCTAAATAAACTTAGAAGTTAGGTTTAGGCAACACAACCACTTAGGTAGGGTTAGGAAACGGTCGTGGTTGACGTTAACTTCACTGACTAGCGACTCACGGGACTCAGAGGACTGACAATACCGCCGAGTCACGTGACTAAAGACTGGCATGACAAAATAAGTCAACGTTATTTTTAGTTTCAAACGGGACACGAACAGCGGTCTCCTGGTTGAAAGTCTTGTGTTTGTTTGACCCGCCCCCCCTGAACGGACTCTCACGCTATTAATACTACGTCACATGCTCCGACCGTCGAATAACGCCGTGGGTAGGTTTACATTGGAGTTAGTTGAAAGCTCGGTTCATCACATACTGTTGCTAAAGGATGCCTCCGTGCGCCGTTGTCTGATGCTGAGGGGCGCTGACCAAACTTACAAAGTTGGGAGTGAGAACGGGTTGCCTAAACCTATTACTGCTGGTTGTTTGCATGCAGTACAAATGACACGCGAAAAGGCTAAAGTGCGTACTCATGACACACGGGTTATCTGTGTAATGTGTCATATCATTCAGGTCTGAAGTATCATAGGTGGAAGATGAATTAAAGTGAAGAAATAAGATATAACATAGTGTGTACGGTCTCTACATGGAGTACTACATACATGTATGATCAATGCATAATACAGGGACATATAGCCTTTACAGTATGTATTAGCTTAGTGTGGGTTTACTAAGGGATTGAGTGTGAAAGAACATCATTTTCTCATTATTAACAGCAGCAACAGAAGGTTATCTGGAAACAGACCGCGGTGTTGCATTTAAAGCAGTGATATGTAGGTGTGAAGAGAAGGCTGAAAACACGGCTAATGTATGTAGGTTACTGCTTGTTCTTTCTCTTAAACGAATCAAAGGTCCACACGGTAGTTTCACGTATGATTGTAGATGTTTGACTTTTCTCAAGTAAATGTTAAAAAGGGATTATATATATATATATTTAATAATAAAATAATGTATAATAATTATACATTTGTTATGAATAATACATATAATATTTAAAAAATATTTTAAAAAGTATTCTTAAAGGAGTGAATTTGATTATTACTGTATGTGTTTATGAGTTTTGTGACTCTTTGCCCATGAATCCTGTAAAAACCTCACTTTCCAGTTACATGGACATCAATATGGAAAGTGTACTTTTCCTTTTTATGATTGAGGGCACGTTTATGTCATTAAAAAACAACCCATATTTATCATTCTTATTCCTCATATCTTATTATTAAACCTGATTAATGTCTCCGCTTCAGTTTTATTAAATCAGTGATGATATTCAACCCCTGCTAAATACTTCAAAACAGTTGTAATGACATTATCAACCTGTTGCAAATGTTTCTTCTTCTTTTTTTTTTAAATAAAAAAAATTGATTAAATGTGTGAAGAGTTAATTTTTTATTTTTTTTTGCCCACATAACCACGAAGTAAATAATAATAAAAAAAAAAAAATTGGGTGAGAACTGGAGGTTGTTTTTTGTTTATTTTACCTTTTTCTAACCTTCACATTAAAACCACATTGGTTGAAAAATCAGTCTTTGCCCAGCTGATAGATCACATTACTTTCCTGTCATGTCAGGGTTGCCAGGTTTGATAATACTTTACATTTTGTCCACAAGCGTTGCTCCTTTTTAAAGCTTTTATTATTAGGATTATCTGCCTCCGTTCTCTGTGTTTCTTTCCTCTTACCTGAACAGTCTGCAGACACACGATGTTTGTTGCCGCTGCGCTGTGGCTTTGCAAATTACTCTTCCCCCCACCCTCATATAAGGAAATCATTGTACCTCCTCCTCCTCCTCCTCCTCCTCCCCTTCATCATCATCCCTCTATCTGTCATTACCCTGCACAGTTTTAGAGAGGAGAGCACATGAAAGGAGAATAATGAACATGGCAGTGTTATACTCTCTCTTACAAGATAATCCTTTGTCATTACTTTTAGTTTGTGCTCATCTTGATGTCTCGGTGATTTGCCCTCCTGTGATGCTCTTGACCCGAAGAGAAAGAGTCTTATGATGCATCTAATCATCAGAGAACCAGGACGACTCCAAGATAATCTACTTAACCTTCAGAAATCTGTTGAATAGCAAACAGTGGGCGAGTAAAGAAAACGTGGGCACGGATGAAGATGTAAACAAACACCTTTTCTTACAATTTATTTATCCAACACTTTCATTGCACATTCACTACCACACACGTTTAGCTTGATTTTTGTCTCCAAAGGTTTGTTATAACAACGTATTCTCATCCCAACTCCTCGTATACTGACGCTTTGTCCGAACCCTCGGCGTCACTCTTTTTGGTCGCAGTAAACACGTGTTAAATGTTGTGAAGTCAACAGAAACACTTGCTTAGGTTCAGGAAATAAAACCGCTATAGTTAGGTTAGGCTTAAATTACATTTGTACAATGAAATTGACGCTGAGATATGAGACACGAACAGGATGAACGCCTGGTGTGTGAGTGTTTAATATCGACGCTGATGGGTTTACATTGGGGCCAGGTCTCGGGGGCCGCAGGCTACGCAGCGAATTCCATACGTCCCTCTCCCCAGCAACGTTTTCCAGCTCTTCCTGGAGGACCCCGAGGCGTTCCCAGGCCAGACGAGATATATAATCTCTCCAGCGTGTTCTGGGTCTACCCCGGGGCCTCTTACCAGTTGGACGTGCCCGGGAAATCTCCAAAGGGAGGCGTCCAGGAGGCATCCCGATCAGATGTTGAACCACCTCAGCTGGCCCCTTTCGATGCGAAGGAGCAGCGGCTCTACTCTGAGCTCCCTCCGGATGTCTGAGCTCCTCACCCTATCTCTAAGGCTGAGCCCAGCCACCCTACGGAGGAAGCTCATGTTGGCCGCTTGTATCTGGGATTTCATGCTTTCGGTCACTACCCAAAGCTCATGACCATAGGTGAGGGTCGGAACGTAGATGGACCGGTAAATCGAGAGCTTAGCCTTCCGGCTCAGCTCCCTCTTCCCCACAACGGTTTGGTACAACGCCCGCAATAACTGCAGACGCCGCAACGAGTGTGAGTACCTCGGGATCCCGAGATACTTGAACTCCCTCACTTGGGGCAAAGACTCGCTCCCAACCCGGAGGACGCAATCCCCCGGTATCCGGCAGAGAACCACGGCCTCAGACTTGGAGGTGCTGACTCTCATCCCAACCGATTCACACTCGGCTGCGAACCGCCCCAGTGTGTGCTGAAGGTCACGGTCTAATGAAGCCAACAGAACCATGGGTTCTTATTTCCCATTAATTGAACATGCACATCATATTAATGTTAATGAAAAAAAAAAAAGTGGTTTCTGAGGAGCTTAATATAAAGAGGCAGTCAAGAAGAAGGACAGTGTGAGGTTTTATCTTCCTCTATCATAATTTAAGTGTTTTAAAAATCACAGTTTTATTTACTTCCTATAAAAGTGACACTGTACTAAGCAGTTTAATAATGAGTTCATCTTTAAATAGAATTAATCAATTATTTTAGTTGTTGTTCTGTACATTAAAACATTTCACAAGTTCACTTTATATCAACTGTAGCTACACAGTCACCCTTTTTTTTCTCAGAATTTAATTCACTGTGCATGATGTGGATTTATCCTCCGTTTATAAACACTACCATGACATCTAGTGGGGAAACACCCTCTGTACAAACTCTGCTATCAACACACTGCTCTCAATCAATTTATATGATGTTCTCTTTGAATTTTACATGTTAAATCATGTTTCTTTAAACACCTGGCCGGCCTACTTATGCGCTCTGAATTACAATGAGGTCAACGGTAGATTAAGCTCCAACTCTGCAGGCAACAAATAGGATGAAATGGTCAAAGGTCGATGGCTTGTATCCCTGAAGGCCCGAGGGATTGGCCAAGTGGTGGAAGAATGGGGTCGACCGACAATCACCTCTTGTATATTTTCACCAGACAAAAAGGATAAAGTAGGATGCAATTTTGGAGCGTGAGTGTGACTACAAACGGAGTTCACTCCACCACGGAGTGGGAGGCTGTAGGGACCGTTGATGTAGGTATAGGGGCCGAATTGGAGTTGGGTCTCTGTCTGCTTGTCTGTCTGTGTTCCTGGTCCCCGTCCCCTGTACTCTGTTATCTCAATCTGGTCTGCTGGCCTGCAATGATCCACACCTGCTCTGCCTCAGCAATCAAGCTCACCTGCTCGTCATCAGTTCTTCATCTCCACACAGCATATGTTCACTGCACTGATTCGTCTCTCTGTTCAACGGGTTGTTGTAGCAGTGAAATCTAGTTAGTCAGTTTGCTAGTTACCCGTCTGCCTGAATCAAGTCTGTCTCTGTCTGCACAGTTTGTCCAGCCAGCCAGCCACGCCAAACCTCAAGCCCGCCAGCAGCTCCTGATCCTGGACCGTGTCTTCTGCCATCAGCCTCTCTGTGAATCATCTCCCACCATCACCATCACAATAAAAATTGTTTATTTTCCACTGAAAACAGCTGCCCGCTGCAGGTAAACAACACTGATGAGAGTTGAGTTTGTGTGTTGAGCTAAAACAGCTGAGGGGGGGGGTGCAGTGCGAAGTTGGTGTTGGTTCATTTATCGTTTCAGCTCAGTCACATACAGAACGGACCAGTCGGCAAATGTTCAGATGGCTCACTGCCTCTCCAATCATCTTAACCTTGTTATTAACTATTAAAACTATGTATTAAAATAAAGCCTCATGAGCATCATCGCTGAATATGAAATGAATTAAGAAAACAACAGGATCTGGAGAACCTTTTTTATTTTTAATGTTTTATTGCTTTTCCATCCTTTTGATCAACAAAAGTTCATCCAAATGACTAAAAGCATAATATATGAATATGGATTTGCAGCGATGAGTTATGCTGATGTTTTTGTAGTTTTACGGGGCAGCCACTAGGTGCCACTACAGCTCTTCATTTACTGTCCTTTTTAGTGGTCACTCCTATTTGGTCCTGACAGAACTGTGAGGGGAAAGTTGAATTGAATAAGAACAATGAATGGAAACACATGTTTAGAGGAAATAGAGTGAGGGGCAACTGGATTAACATGACGGGTTAAAAGAAGAAGATAAAGTAAGATTAAACAATCTAACTGGTATCACATTTTAAATCTTCTTAATTAGCTGCTGACAAAAGTCTTCCAGTTGGAACTGTTGCTGATGATCATGAGTCCACATGAGTCATTCACACACATGGAATAAATGTAATAAATGCACAGTTGGTGCAGCATGACCTCAGAAACAGAAGTATTAATGTAAATTCAAATGTGAAATAAAAAAAACTAATGACGACAACACACTGTAAACAAAGAGCACAGCAGTGTAAAGTAATGTTCTCCTAGAAACAGAGAGGAGAGAGGAAAGGGAGACCAGCTCCCCCACACACACACACACACACACCCCTACGCACACACACACACACACACACACACACACACACACACACACACACACACACACACTAAATAGGTGCCGATGATTGTTGAGATGTGTTTCTTTGTCGGCAGCATCTGCAGCAGAGGACCGTCACCGTAACGATGATGATGAGGACCGTGAGAAGGATGAAGACTGCACCGACCCACGCACCGAGGCTCAACTCTGGAGGGACAATGAGAGTCACAGTTAGACCGTCACTTTAAAGCTGCATTGTGTAATATCTAGCTACATGCTGCTAACAAATAGAGGACAGCATTTCACCTCTGCTACTGGGGCCATACAATCGAAATTTACAGTATTTTTTATCTGTTCAAAATGCACCTTAAAGGGAGATTTGTCACGTATTTAATACTCTTATCAACATGGGAGTGGACAAATATGCTGCTTTATGCAAATGTGTGTATATAATTTATTTATTATTGGAAATCAATTAACAACTCAAAATAATGACAGATATTGTCCAGAAACCCTCACAGGTACTGCATTTAGCATAAAACAATATGCTCAAATCATAACATGTTAAACTGCAGCCCAACAGGCAACAACAGCTGTCAGTGTGTCAGTGTGCTGACTTGACTATGACTTGCCCCAAACTGCATGTGATTATCATAAAGTGGGCATGTCTGTAAAGGGGAGACTCGTGGGTACCCATAGAACCCATTTACATTCACATATCTTGAGGTGAGAGGTCAAGGGACCCCTTTGAAAATGGCCAAGACAGTTCTTCCTCGCCAAAACTTTGCGCAGATGTGGAGCGTTATTTAACCTCTTTCTCGACAAGCTAGTATGACATGGTTGGTACAGATGGATTAATTAGGGTTTCTAGTTTCATATGATACCAGTATCTTCATTGTAGCTTGAAAACCGAGCCTGCTACAATCTAAAAATTGTAAGTTGCGTCAATGCTTTAAAGAAATTAGTGGCAATTGCCCACCCGTTGGCGTCGACCCTGTAGAGCAGTGTTTTGATGTGCAGGTCCCTGTGTGTTGTTTGACCGGATTTTTCCAAAGCACATTAAAATCTAATCAAAGCACAGGAAGTGGTTAAAGGACATCCCACCACTGAGATCAAGCACGAGAACGTTTCTGAGATATTTCAGTTTTTTTGAAGAAAAATGTTGCGGTTCCATTTTTGCTTTTTGTTTTGTTATGCACAAAATTAACATGCACATAAAAACAGAATGGGTGGAATTGTACCTCACACAATCTTTCCAAACACAAAAACATCAGTTTAGCAGATGTTTTATGAGGTACTAAAATGCCTGTCAGACTTCGGGTGAAAACATGCTTGGTTAACAAGAAAGCTCTCAGAGGCTTAGGGGACTCTTAGAAAAATGACCACAAAGTACGTCAGCTGGAAAGGTCCCTAAGCACACAGACAAAAGAACTTCTTATCCATAAAAGCCACAAGCGAGACTCATGATCTGGCCCACCCTCCTCTGCCAAAATGTGTCTCCAGTGCTGGTGTCCCTTCAGAAACCCGGAGGTGACCCTATGTCATGTGAGTCTTTGCAGTCTTAGCGATCACACGAGGGCTGAGGTGCAAAGATATCACAGGAATCACTCAAGATTGTAGTTTAACAATGTCCGTTCTACTCCTATTCTATTCCTATGGTCCATTCTGTGTGTAGTGTAGTGTGGTGTATAGAGAGTGTGTGTGTGCACCTTGCAGACCTTTAGTGGTTCCAGGTGTACACTTCTGTTTGCTCCAGGCTCCCTGCTTGGTGCTTTCGGGTCTGTTGCGGATGGAAGCTGCCACCATGAAGCAGTAACTCTGTCCTGCATCCAGCGTCGACACCTCTGCTGTACTGGATTCAGATATGTTGTCTCTCTATCAGGTCAGAAGGAAATACATAAATCCAACACACTGAACTTCCTCTATGATCATTCTAGTAGGTATTTCGTTATACAACGGCTTTGTGTGTATGACTGAGCTTCCTGTTAGTGTCAGTGTTGGGCAGCTGAGTACCGTACCTTGTTGGTACTTTCAGATTTGTAGTAGCTGATCTTATAGTTGAGCTCCTTTTTGAAAACGTCTCTGAGGCTGAGCTGCTTCCCACGCCGGTGAATACCAGTCAGAGGATCTGTGATGTTGACAATTACTGTTCTCTCATCTACAGCCTCCACAGTGAAGTTCACAGCACTGATGTTACCTGAGGAGAGGACAAATCGCCAGGGATGATGAGACTTACTGTCAGGCTTATTCATACGGGTTGAAAGTGTCTTATTCGTAAAGCTGAAGGGGGTGAGTTAGTAATAGCAGCTATCACCTTCTTTTATCATTTTGTGTGTTCAGCCCGTTCTCATTCCCGGGGGCGCCTAAGACCGACTCTTTGTCGCGGCCATCGTCGTTCGATACCGCTGCACGAGGCACCCCGTAGCGGCAGTATGAAACGCACCAGGCGTTCCATTAACTACAGTGTAAACCCATCCACGGCAACAGTAAACTTTTCGAGAAAGTGCCCCGGGAGTGTGGCGACTTAGTTTTAAGAGCAACAAGACACACACCGGGTGTAGCGGGAGGGGAGGTGGATGGGTCCAACAAACACAAGTCTTTCATCCAGGAGACCGCTGTTCGTGTCTCGTGCATCACGTTACAATCAGATGTTACGTTCGTGTGTGTTCACGACGTCCAGTGTCATCTTCACTGTACAAACGTAGTAGTTTTAAGCCCAACCATGTAGTTCTTTGCTGAATCTAACTATAGGGGTTTTGTTGCCTAGAATAAAGTGACGCCAAGGGGTGTGACACCAACGCCAAGGGGTGTGATGCCAACGCCAAGGGGAGTGATGCCAAGGGGTGTGACACCAACGCCAAGGGGTGTGATGCCAAGGGGTATGACACCAACGCCAAGGGGTGTGACACCAACGCCAACGGGTGTGATGCCAACGCCAAGGAGGGGCGTGTGACAAGTGCGTCTCCACATGCGTCTCGAGTGACCACTTGTGGTCTGACCACACTTACCTGCTCTCTATGCAGCGTACACGTAAACACGTACATCATTTCTGTTTGCAAAAAACAAATGCGTTGTTGTTGAGGCAGCAATGCACTTCAATTCCATTCTATTCCATGGTCTACTCCTTTGGCGTGTTCCAGGCAAACCAAATCACCTAAGATGTTCAACGCACTTGTAATATCTCTAAGGGCTCTTCGAAATTGTCAGGTGTCGTGGACAAAGCCGAATGTGTACATAGGCCTGCTTGCGCTTATGCAGAAGACATCAGTTGAGTAGGCGGTCCTTAATGTGGTCCAGGCCACATTCGCGTACACACTGCTAAAAGAATGCCGACCCAGACCACCTCTGAATGTGGTCTGAGCGATCGGATCTCAATGCGTCTTGAGTGCATTCACACCTGTACTTAGAGCTGTCCACTTGTGATCGGATCACTCAGGACGCATGTTTATGTCAGGTGTAGTACGGTGTTTTCTTTATACAGGCTTCCCCATGGGCACATCGTTACAATAATTCAACATTGACTTAGTTTCACACAGGACATGAACAGAAGTATCCTGGGTGAAAGTCCTGTGTTTGTTTGACCCCCCCATCCCCCCACCCCCCAACCACCTCCTTATGTGGACTTCCATGGACTCATTAGAAACATATTTCCTATTCGTCAAAAACAAACTTAATCCGGGAGGAAATCTGTTTCCCTCAAAACATAATTGACAATGCAGTTTCATTGTATGGGAAGGCAATTGTTAGGCGACAAGGCTGCTCACCGTCAACTGTGATGAGTGTTAATGTGTGGAGTTTTTTATCGTGTGTGCATGCGATACTTACTGTCTTTATAGGGGTTGAACTGCGGGGAATAGGTGTGAGGCAACTCCTCCAGCCCGTCGTCATAATCCACGTTCTCAGCCTCTGTTTTGACGTCAGCAGTGAAGGTCCTGTCAAACAGGAATACATGAATGTGGGTTGGAGGTATGTGATCAGAAACCGACGCACGGAGGCACCCTTTATCAACAGTATGTGACGAACCGGGCTTTCAACTGGCATTATTCGACAGTCGGAACATGTGATGTAGTATTAATAGCGTGAGAGTCCGCTAAGGGTGGGAGTGAAGGGAGGGGTGGTGGATGGGTCAAACAAACACAAGACTTTCAACCATGTTCATGTGAAACTAAAAGTCAACGTTGAATTATTTTGTCACGTGACTCGTTGGTATCGTCAGCCCCGTGAGTCGCTAGTCAGCAAAGTTAACATCAACCATTCCTAATCCTACCTAAGTGGTTGTGTTGCCTTAACCTAACTTCCTGTGAAGTTTATTTTGAAAGGACACTATGCATGTAAGCGTTTATTGACACTCTGTCCCTGGTCCGTCCAAAAGTAACGTAAGAGGGGTTCCCCGTGCGTCAGTCTCCGATGATAAATCAAAACTAAGATAAAGATGGGTAAGGCCACAGGCACAGATAATGATAACAGAGAAATATACATTTCTGTAGAAATATTTCAAAACATGAGTGGTGTTAGGAATTACAAATGAATGTGAAGTATACCAGATATCTAAGCTCTAAAATATTACAGAGATATTACTCAGGGTTTGAAGTGATAGAGGTCTTGTTCCTACCTGTCGAAGTCTTCAAGGTTGTTGGTCAGATCACATTCTGATCCTGACACTTGGATGCAGTCGATAATGTCCAGCCAGTCACCATTATCGCTGATAGTCACATGACAAAACACACAAAACAGGAGAATAATGTCAAAAAACACAAATTGCTGACTTATTGCAAGATCCCTGTAGTACAGGAGCACATAGACACTGCAAATAGATGACGAAAGAAATGGAAACAAATATTAAAACCTTCATGAGAAAATTACGGAAACCCTGAGAGCAAAAATCCTTTTTCTAAGTCTGATCTAAATAGTTTTTTCACTGGTCTAAGTGTTTGTTGGTGTAGTACTCATTTCAGCCACAAGAGGCTGAAGTGCTCCACTACCCCGTGTTCTAAATAGGACTAAAAGCATTCACGTTTTCTTCCAGGTGAGTTTTAAATGACATAACTTGCTACCACACAATATATATATATATGTATATACTTTGTGTTTAGAGTGAATGGAGAAATTAAAACTCACCTGGAGGAAAACATGAATGCTTTTAGTCCTATCATGAACAATTGTTCCTCCTGATCTGTGAAGAACACAGAAGACATTCTGACATGTCATATTAAAGGAAAACAGGTGTAAACATTTTTAATTAAATTATCTGTTTCAGTTTCAGGGTCCTTTTCACAGCATCATTTTTCGATATGACATGGAAGGGTAAATACAGGTGTGATTGAGCAATATGGCAGACTCCGTGAAGAGGACCCGCTCCCTATGGAGATGTGAGAAGCTCTTTCTAAGCCAACGAAAACACAACGATTCTTAGTTTCAAGTGATGATACACTAATGAAAACATAGTTACATAATATTTTTTGCAGCCAGAAGTGACACGAGAGCGTGGAGCTAAGTACGACTGAACACTGAATAAGACATTTCTAGGCGACCAAAATGACAAAGATGAAAACACGGACAACTCCCAGACCGGACAATGCCGTGGCAGCGACCTGTCAATCACAAGGTAGCCCCGCCCTAAAGCATCCCCTGCTTTATGGTCTCTTTGACTCTAAATGGGACCATAATTTACTAAATGAACATCATGCTGTATTGAAGAAGACTTGAAACTAGCGATTGAGACCATAAACTCATGTTTACAATGTTTACTGAGGTAATAAATCAAGTGAGAAGTAGGCTTGTTTTCTCTTAGACTTCTATACAATCAGACTTATTTTTGCAACCAGAGGAGTCGCCCCCTGCTGGCTGTTAGAAAGAATGCAGGTTTAAGGCACTTCAGTGTCGGCTTCACTTTTCAGACCCGGAGGTTTCCGCCTGTCCTGAATCCTACACACTGGTCCTTTAAATGATGGGATTACAGTGTGTGATAAGCCTTCAAATGTCATTCAAAATTAACTTCCTGGTTCATATTTAGATTGCTCACCCTACCCTAAAGCAACTTACAAACACGAACGTAGGAGCAGTGGAAGTATTGTGATCCTAGTAAAAGTAGAAGTACAACAATGTAAAAAATACTCTATTACAAGTAAAAGTATCATTATATTTTGGTCAAATTTGACCAATTGTTCAATTTTCAAAACTCTATGTGTGTGTGGACTCACCTAGAGTACTGGACAGTGTATTTGTAGTCAGATGGTGTGGTAGTCCACTTGAGGATGGTTTTAAAGTCCAGAGATACCCAGCGTACGTTCTCTGCTTTGGGCACAATGTTCCCATCTGTGAATAAAACGTAACACAACATTACAGAGGACCTGTTATGCTCATTTTCAGGTTTCTACTAGAACATGTTTCCTTGCTTTAATGTTCAAAAGAACGCGTAACTTTTCTCATACTCCGCAAAGTCTAGTCTGCTTTGATTGGTCAACTGAAGAAAACACTTTGGACTCCGCTCCAGCTCCGCTCTAACTATAGCTTTGTTTTAGGGCGTGCCAAACTTGCCATTCAAATGTGTTACTTTGTGACATCACCATGTTTCGGAGGAAAAGGCGGGACTTCAATCGAGGCGTTTCAGTCAGTTCAGGAGCAGCGTTTCTGTGTAACTCTCTTTGGACTTTGGGCTTTATAACTTCGCAGACCTTTTGCATGCACAAAAAAACTATATAACACACTAAAGGAAAGGTGGAAAAACACAATAGGTCCCCTTTAATTTCCACTCATCCATGAGCTCTGAAAGTTCTCCCCTCCTGTTTTTTTTTGTTAGTGTAATGTCACACCGATAAATCAGCTGAGAGAGAGAAAAACTTTGACTTCCACCTCCTCTTCTTTCTCATAAACAAACCATAATTAAAGACAGACTTTGCCAGTGAGCAAAGCTGAATAAGGGCCAGAAGTGATACCGTTACATAATAGAAACACACTTATAAATGCTGTTTATGCAGTGTGAGATACTGTATGTCCAATCTCGTAACATTCCACTATGTTGTGATTCATTTCTTGCGATGTCTAAAGAATTTTGTGGAACATCTTGTTTGGTTCGTTAGTTGCTTTAACATTTCCACATGTCTAATTAAATGCTGAGTCACGATTAGGTAAGAACTGCCATGAACGTTTACTGATTACAGAACACCTGAAGAATGTTATAGAGTTATTGTTCCACCAACTTAATGAAGAGCCTGTCTTTATACAACTATATATCCAGAGAACACTGTCTTTTCTACTGAAGAAATAGTCCCCTATGAAAACGGTCCACAGTGAAGTCTGTGGAAATTCCACTGACCTCCATTGTATTGTATTGGGGTGGGGGGGTGGGGGAGGGGCGGAAATATCACAGGCAAGTATTTCAAAACCAAGACAAACAAAAGCAAAACTTGCATGCAGCATAGCTTTTTTTAGCAGAGGTGACTGCCTGTAATATCAAACATCATTATGCCCCCATTATGTTAAGTTAGAACAGGAATGTAGGAACCAAACTCCAAACTGCAGAGATCCAGTTACAAGCTGTAAAACAACTGAAAGCCATAAGCAAACATCTTCGAACACAGCCAAAGTTCCCTCTAGGATGCCCTTCCCGTAGAGAAAACAAGATGAAGTGCCCTCTAGGGTGCCTTTTCAGCAGAGAAAATGTGATAAAGTGCCCTTCCAGTAGAGAAAACGAGACTCAGTGCACTAATGGGTGCTCTTTAAATGGAGAAAATGTGATAAAGTTCCCTCTAGAGTGCCCTTCCAGTAGAGAAAACGTAATAAAGTGCCCTTCCAGTGGAGAAAACAAGATAAAGTTCCTTATAGGGTGCCCTTCCATTAGAGAAAACAAGATGAAGTGCCCTCTAAGTTGTCCTTCCAGTAGAGAAAACGTAATAAAGTGCCCTTTAGGGTGCCCTTCCAGTGGAGAAAACAAGATAAAGTTCCTTATAGGGTGCCCTTCCAGTAGAGAAAACAAGATGAAGTGCCCTCTAAGGTGTCCTTCCAGTAGAGAAAACGTAATAAAGTGCCCTTTAGGGTGCCCTTCCAGTGGAGAAAACAAGATAAAGTTCCTTATAGGGTGCCCTTCCAGTAGAGAAAACAAGATGAAGTGCCCTCTATGGTGCCCTTCCAGTGGAAAAAACGTGATAAAGTGCCCTCTATGGGGCCCTTCCAGTGGAGAAAACGTGATAAAGTGCCCTCTAGGGTGCCCTTTCAGTGGAGAAAACGAGATGCAGTGCACTAATGGGTGCCCTTTAAATGGAGAAAATGTGATAAAGTGCCCTCAAGAGCGCCCTTCCAGTAGAACAAACGTAATAAAGTGCCCTTCCAGTGGAGAAAACAAGATAAAGTTCCTTATAGGGTGCCCTTCCAGTAGAGAAAACAAGATGAAGTGCCCTCTAAGGTGTCCTTCCAGTGGAGAAAACGTGATAAAGTGCCCTCTATTACGTTTTCTCTACTAGAAGGGCACTCTAAAATGCCCTCTAGGGTGCCCTTCCAGTAGAAAAAACATGATAACGTGCCCTATAGGCTGCCCTATCTATCTACAGATCTATCAATCTATCTATCTATCTATCTATCTGAACATGTGTTTTTACCTGCTGTAGTGACGATCCAAGCAGACAGACAGAGTCCCAGATAAAGCACAGTTTTCAGAGATGCCATGTTAGCACAACCCAAAATCCCTTCTCCTGGAGCTGTTGAGATACTGCTGTAGATAAGAGGTTCTTCTGGGTTTCAGCTGCTCACACTGACTGTGGTTTCTGGTGAACAGGACAGAGGGTGTGGGAGCTGTAAGTGGGGGAACTGGGGGGACGTTCTGCCTGCTGATCCCTCCCACATGCCTGCCTGCTGATGGGAGATTCTACAACGATTTGCTCAGTTTGAACTCCTCCTTTCTCCGAAGCACAGATTTTATGAATGTCCTCGAGCTGATACACGACACCCCGTTAAAACATGGAAACTGTCCCTCTGTGACGGACTAAACTCACAGAAACATGAGCAATTAGTTAGCAGTGGTCACACCCAGCCTGACAAGAACCAAATAGCTGATTCTTTCTTCGTGGGAAGGGAACTCTTGGCACCATGCTGCTCATGTATTCAACTGTGTTTCTGTGAACAACCAAACAGCTTGATGCCCCGTTGCCTTGACGGCTGAAAGAGTTTGTGCCAAGTGGTCCAGTTAAAGTTCTGTACCGGCCCTTAGCTCACCAGGAAACTCACTCATCTCTTTCTTAACTCACACAGCAACACTGGAGTCTCAGAACATGGAAATCTATATGGGATGGCAATGCTAATACCCACTAGTACACTTTTTCTCGATCGCTTTGGCTCATTTTTCAGTCTCTAACCTCTAAGTGCAATGGTCACAACTGTTTGATGGGACATCACAACTCTTTTGCATGTTTGCAAAAGGTAGTAACTCATCCAAAATAATTCATTCATGCTTCAAAAACCTAGTTATTGTGTCAGTAAATTGGTCAACAAAATTAAAAGTTGTTTAGTCATCGTGAGATCCGTACTGGTAAAAATAAGATAATAAGATAAGATATACTTTTATTGTCCTCCTGGGGACATTTTTCCTGGACTCTGTCCAACTGCAGTTACAAACACTAAATTAAAAATAAAAATGTTTAGATATTTGTCACCATGGCAGTCAACTGGAAATGTTTCTTATATACAAATCTGTGTTTTTTTTTTAACTTTTTGTTGACTCACTCTCAGTGAATGCTGTTGTGTATTGCACGGAGCTTTTTAGATTCCCATTTCAACAGTAGGTCAAAGTTTACAGTAAAAGTCAAAACTGTAGCTACACAGAAACATGATATGCACGTTTATATATAGTCAATTTATTTGTGTGGCAATGTGTCACATGTACTGGAAACACAAAATTCACTTTCGATGCCAAAATATCACCATTAACCCTGCTGCAAACATGAAAAAAAAAAACAAGTTGTACCTCCTCGTCACAGATATTCATGGAATATACACGTATGTCTGACAGATTTTGATAACTGAATGGATCATTTTATTTGCATGAGACGGCTCAGACCATGAAATAAAATTTAGAAGTTGTGAAGAGGACGACAACTTCACTGAGAATCATCTCATCAGTTTTGATCAGCAAGATGTGTGCAGGTGGTTTTTGTACTGACTCTTTAGCACATGTGCCAAAACGTGAATGAGAAATTCAAATTTGTTGTGAACAACAACAACAAAAAATAATTCTCATTCAAGAATTGAGCCAAAACGAATGAGAAAAACTGTAATTTTAATCTTTATCACAACTTGATATATGTGATCATATACATTGTTGTATTTCTCATTTGTTTAAAAATGTTTTTTAATTGTGTAAAATGCAAAGAGAGACCAAAAGCACTACACTGTTCTATTGTTTTTCTCATTTGCATTGGCTCAATTCTCGAATGAGAATTATTTTTTTTCAAAGCTATAAGTTCAAATCTCTGAACAATTAGTTTGTTGTTCACAGCAGATTTGAATTTCTCATTCATTCAAGCAAATTGCACGTGTTTTTAGCGCACATGTGTAAGTACAAACAAGTCTACAAATAACCACTTGGACATATCATTCTCAGTGAAATTTTCATCCTCTTCACAACTTCTAAACATTCCTTCATCGTTTGAGCCGTCAGTGATGTTACTGTACTGTAGTTGCGTTTCTGATGGATGTGTAAATAGGTGACTCTGTGCTAACAAATTCCCCATAACAACTTTTTTATGTGATAATATGTCAATGTTGTCTTTAAAGCTTGTTCTGCCGCCACCAAATGACCCCAAAAAAAATTAAATAATAATCAGGTAATGCAGCTTTTTAGGGGTTTTCCTGCTACAATGAGATTGGGGTGTTTAGGTTGTAAAAGTTGCCTAAGTGTTGCACCACAATAGTGAAGTTTCTTATCCAATCTATAAGAATATGAAACCACTGGTCCACACTCAAAAATAATAAAAAAAAACAAACATATAATTTAAAGGAAAGTGCAGTTTTTAAGTTGAGACAAAAACATTTTGTGGCAGTTGGGATAAAAATAATTTAGTTATGTCCTCTTAAAATAGTATATTATTGTTTTTGATGTTATTCATTTTTGATTCATCCCATTATAACATTAACAGATTAAAGACAACCCATTACATTGATTTTTGTATTTACCATACAAATTTTTAAAAACTACAAACTTTGCTGCTATAAATTGACAAATTCTGCTGCATATTTTTGAAGCGTCCCTCCGCTCTCGTTCTATGAGTCCTCTGGGACAGGAGAGCAGCCAAGGAATGTGGGACTGAAGAAAAGTGGAAACATACTAACCGGCTGTTTGCAGAGATCGCAGCTAAAGCAACGGGCATTCTGTGACTTTGTCTATTTAAGGTAATGGCATTCAGGTCAATCAGAGATCTGCAGTAAAACTCTGCGACCTGTTCGGACGGACACAGTGGTATTGAGCAACTGTGTGGGAACATTGCAGCAGTGTCAGTGTGTGCGTATGTCACCTCCTGGTACCAATTAGAAACCATGTGACTGTTCTAGTTGGACCTCTCCTCCACAGACGTACGCAGGAACTCTGAGAAACAAACTCACAGAGGCTGATTCATGTTTACTCAACCCTGTCTCCTAACAATTACACTAAAGCTGGGCGACGATTTTAGCCTGTTTCTGGCCCGAATGTTGAGCCGCACGACTCATTTTAGAGTTGGACCGAATTTTAGCTTTGTCGGGCGTCGTTTGCCGTGCGGTGTACGAAGGGGGGGGACCAAGGACCGATTAACTCCTCCCGACCGGCCGTCGGACGGTGTTTTCATCTTACCACTTTAACCTTTAATTATAACCTTTTTGGTTGCCTATAAATGTCTTATTCAGCGTTCGGTTGTACTTAGCTCCACCCCCTCGTGTCCCTTCCGGTTGCAAAAAAACAAGATGGCGACAGCCAAAATGCTGAACTCAATGCTTCAAGACAGCAGTCCACAAACCAATGGGTGGCGTCACGGTGACTACATCCACTTGTTATATACAGTCTATGGTCCAACCCAAAGTTCTGGACACATTTCATTTTTGACCTGATGATGGTGCTAGAAGACAAGTGAAGAGATCACCGAAAGTTATCCCAATCCATCCAGAGGTTGAGCTAAGTTTCATGGCAATAGTTTCACTCTGAATCAAAAAATGTCACTTCAGTGGCGCTAGGGGAAAAAGTCAGGAGATCATTAAAGTCACTAGTCCGGATCAAAGAGGAGAACTGACCGATCGGTCGATAAGCTGACTGACATTACTGCCTTTGCTGCTAGCACGGCAAAAAAAACAGAGAATAACAGTTCTCTGATACTGGCGCAGAAGCACGATCATTCAGCGATGGGTTGACCCAACCTTTGTGCATTTATTGTCCCCTTAAGTCAAAAACATACTTCATACACACCTCATGTTAATATGGAGTCAAATGAGCTATAGCTGAACTCTCACAAACATCCACTCTTTGTAAACAACTCTTCCCCAAAGCTGCACTTATTACTGAGTTTTGTTGTAAATAAGCTGAAACCACAGACAGCTGTTTTTAATCACTGAGACAAAGAACACAATGAAAGTGAACAAAGCGTCGTGGTACTGTCGGTCCAACGGCTATTGTTCTAAAACATTTTGCAGAAACAATAACAACAGCCAGCCCACTGACTCATCCACAGAGATACGGATCAGTGTACCACAGGCATTTACTTTCTTATATAAGATTAACCCTATACAGCGAGATAAGGTGCATACACTTGTACAGTAAAATGCAGTCCGATAGACCTGAGAAATGTGTTCTACCACCAGCGTACCAAGATCCAAATATATCTGCATATTTGTTGGGAAGTCAGATGACTTAGTTCACATCAGACCGGCCCATCCGGGTACTTCACAAAACGTCAGGGCCACGCCTCCTTTTGGGGGATAGAAAACCAAAGAGACTTCAATATAATTTGACGTATGTTTGGATTTTAATTTTGACAAGTTCGTATGCATTCATCTCTTCTTATACAAATGTTTGTTTTATACACATGTCTAATAATTATTTTGTGCCTGAGCCTGAACCTGAGTGTTCGCAATACCTTAATAAATTAAGGTTGATCGCCACCATGAAATTAATGAGCGACTACTGGTACTGGTTTCTGTATGAAGGGTGTGCAAATGCTCCCGCTCGTCTAGTCGGAGGGGCATAGGACAGAGGGGAGGGAAGAGCGGAGAGCTGCAGGAGGAGGGCTGTATTTCCAAATTCAGGCTTTATTTTTTCTTTTCTTGTGCTCGCTCTACATAGACATGAACAAGGCGACACACGTCAGCTAAAACCACAATATCACTCTATATTTCACCTGCTTGGCAGTAATGTTAGCTGACCAGACGAAGGACTGTGTTTTCCTGCTTCAGCCTCCCGACCGTGTTCAGAAGGAACATGGGAGACACCAGAGTTTTGGTCGGAGACAATAAAGTTTACTCGCTCCGGAGCTCCCATGTTGTTTCTTGCTGCTGAGTGAATAGATATTCACTCAGCAGCAAGAAACAACATGGGGAACCTCTGTTGGTCTGGAGGAGCTGCAGCAGTTATTTCTGCACAAATGTCCACTGTACATTCACTAGATATTCTCAGAGCTAAACTAACTCTTCTGCAGTGTGTAGTGTGTGTGCGCATGCACGTGAGAGGTGGAGCGAGAGAGCGAGTGAGAACGAGCGCGGTGTGTGAGTGAAGGCAAGCAGAGGAGCAGAGCAGCAGAGTACAGCATCAACTCCGGCCCTGGAGACCAAAGCTACGGTCTCCTCTGTGTCTTCTGACTGCGGTCGGGAGGCCGAAGCAGGAAGAGTTGACACTGTTTTGCAAGACGGGCTTCACTAGATGTAACTTTGCGGTTTGGTGCTTCCGTGTAGTTTGTGTTGGAGTCTGAGTCTGAACAGCGTAGCCACACGCGAGTACGCATGGGACACCGACCCGCAATGATTTATACGTGTAAGTTACAAACAGTACCTTTAAGAATGCTTTTACTAAACCTAACCAAGTAGTTTTGTTTGAATTTCTTAACCGAGTGTTTAAAACTGCTACGGTAGTTGAGCGTCATAGTTTGTCGCTTAGTGCTACCCAGTGGGTTTAAAAGTGACGCCACAGGGTCCTGACCAAGCGTCCGTATGTGACGAGTTGACATGAAAACGGGCTGCAGGGCTCGATCTGACCCTGAAGCAGTACACAACAAAATGTCCAGGAATCTACTCTGTGCCGTACTCAACCCAGAGTACTCCTGTGGGATCTTAGAAGTCTATCAGTCTGGCATGATACATCAGGGATGGCAGATTCCAAGAAACGAGACAGCAAGTCTGGACAAACTCAGACTCTTTATGGATAGCCAGAGCGTAATATTTCAACAGAATGTCCTCCCTATCTCGGGGTGTGGAAAACTCCACCAGTGATACGTGTAAGGAACGCCAGTTTCCTGGAAGTGTGTGGGAGAGCTCGGCATGCTGTCTCATATGCCCACTAGGATGTAATCAATGAATGAATCTGATAGCTGACCCACCCAATAGTCATGCTTCTGACTCACACATTGAATAACTGCATATGTGTCAGCTTTAGTTGGATTGCAGCAGATGTTTTTCAGTAACCGCATGCCGTTACATGAACACATTGACTTCCCATCTGTGGGATTTGGATACTGTAACCTCGTAGTCGTAAATGTCGTCAGCTGCAGCTGGAACATCTGCATCCTATCTGACTAGTTTCTATCATTAGAACAGAAGTATTGAGTAAATCTACTCATGGGATTTAAAGGAGTGTTTTGAGCAAATGTTTTACAGTTTGACATTTATAGTACTAAACCCAGATTATCGTCTGCATAGGAACCGATGTGTTTTGAATGGAGCGGCCAGAGCGAAGCGCTGACGTCATGGAAAACTGAGACCCTCCTTCCCCTGTGTCGTCTCTTTGCTCGGCTCCTGTCACTAGAGCACCAGCTGGGAGAGTTTCAACGGCCGGTTCTCATGTCCTGACAGTCAGGCCACTAAAATGAAGCACATCAGTAGTAGTGTGACGTATACACATTGTGTGTGTGAGGTAACAATCAGTGTCTCTAAAAGATAATTTACTGTTGGTTATTTAAAGCATCAGGAGGTGAGATTGGAGCAAATATGATTAAAAAAAGTTATTGTTATAAAACGGTCGCTATATCCTGACAGTAGAACATGAAACAGGTAACCTGACAAAAATCATGTCCCTCTGTGTCCTCCGGTGCTCCTAACGGCATCTGCCAGATTTCACTTACCGGAGGAAAACAAGCAGTAAGAGCTGATCTGAGTTCTGCTGTCCAGCTGCTGTCTATGAGAGCCGGCTGTCAATCACTCTGAACTCCGAACGGTCAAACTAGGCAGCGCTGATCAAATATGAATCAATATTCTGTTAATGTAATGCCTATTTCTCTCCTCAAATGTTTTCAGAATCATCTTGTAGTGTACTGTTTAGCTGTAAAATTAGAAAGTTTGTGACGCCGTCGCCATTGTGAAATCTGGTGAAGAAACGGTCACATGACCGGAGCACAGCCAATAGGAACGCTCTCTCAATGAAATGACCTGTGATTGGTCAAAGTCTACCGTCACGGGCTAGATTTTCTAAAGCCTGAAAACAGAGCCATGAGGAGGAGCAGAAGTCTAGTTTTCTCTCACAACACTTGAATTACAATATGCTGAAAGGTTATTATGGAATTTTTGCCCAATGATGCCAAAAATATACTGCCTACTGCTGCTTTAAGTAATTTAAGCCAAACCAGCAAATGTTTTTTGTTTGCATTCACAATGTTAACCACGTGTTTACTGCGACCGTAGCGGAGCGTCATAGTTTGACAAGCTGGGCTAACCAGTGCATTAGAAAACGGTAAAAGTTGTAAAACACACTAATAGCTGAATCCAGAGTTATTTCCCTTCTTCCGTTCCGCGAATGAGACCCAGACCGAGGCTGGAGCGAGGGCTGGGAGGCGGAGTTAGCAAGCCGTGACGACAGCGTGACGGCTGTGACGCCGTGACCGAGCCATGTGAACTCAGAAGTCAAGACATTTTGGCTTCATGCTCCACTGAGCAACTTTCATAGGAGTGAACGGGGCCCCGCATCCAACGCTGTATCCAGTTCTCTTAATACATCCATAGTACCTGCCTACCTTTTCCTGGCTACTTCTGTTTGGACTTTCTGCTCTGGAAGCTTCTGTATCATCACGTTACCATTATCAACATCACTGAACCGTTCCTGTGGATCCTCTTCCTTGCTGCCTCGAACACATCCCATGACCAACTGACGGATAGTAGAGGCTTTCTTTACCGGCAGTGAGCCATGGCCACAGGTTTGATCATGTTTTTCTGAACATGAATGAAAAAACCTTTTGAATCAGAAATAGTATGTTCTACTCTTTTGTACCTTTTAGCATGTTAGACTGCAACCTTTGCTTTTAATCCAAAATGGCTCTGGCTCACACACACAGAGAGAGAGAGAGAGGGAGTAATAAGAAACCATCTCATGACTGCATCAGATAAACATGACCTCAGTCAAACCTGAACTGCCCAAACACAGGGCATGTTGCTATGTTGTTGCGAAACACAGCACTTTGTGGAACTTTGCTTCTACCAAAGTGTGCACAAAGAACAAAAGAGAGATTCATAGGTTGAGTAACACCCTTTTCCCACCAAAATGAACACTTATATGCAGGTTTTTTAAACACGGAGAACCCTCTAAAAAATATAGGCGATAGACTCCTTTCCCATTGCCAGTATGCTGTGTCGTTACACTGGCCTTTCTGTTGGTTTTTTGTTTTCAAAGCTCCTGGAATTGAGATTTTTACCTGACAACATTTATCACATGTTGACTGTAAGATCTGAATCTGCAGCCTTCAGATCCACGAGGGCTTAACCCCTCGTTGTATTCAGGGTTTAAAGCCAAAAGAACCATCTCACTTCTTCAGCTGGTACAAAACGCAGCTGCTCGCCTTTTTAACAAAGATCACATCAGCCCTCTCCGCTGGTTACCGGTCAGCTTTAGAAGTGATTTTAAGATTTTACAGGTAGCACTTCATGGTTTTCCTCCCAGTTAAAGTGCTGAATTGCTGCTCCCCTATCAGCCAGAATCAGAACTAAAGGTGATTGGGCACTCTGTTATATTTAACAGGTCTTATCTGTTTTATTATTTTGATTATTTGGTGTTTTATTGTATTTTATTTTTGCATCATTTAACTTATTTTTTAAGTAATAATGTTGTGGCGCCTCAGATTTATCGTAACCCCTCAGGTTGGGAAACCACTGAATTAAAACCACCCGGCCATCTTTTAATTAAATTCATCATGAAATGCAAACTGTAAATGGAATAATGGATTTTTGACAAATTATAGATATGATGATAAATGTATAGTTTGTTCCACATCATTTTCTGCAAGTGCTCCAAATCAGTCTCACTTTACTATGTTTATAATGGCTTCACTGTTTCAGACTGTGTACATTTTGATTACTCTTGAATGAAGACATTCAGCGGGGCATACATTAGATGTTGGCTGTGATCTTCCTCTCCGTATCCAGAGGATATTCTGTCCTTTTGGAGGATGTAATAGTAACCCACTCCCAAGGCAGTCAGGATGTTATGAAAGCTCCTCTTGTCTAAACAGTGATCCAGTCCAACTTCAACATCAGACATCTGCTCCACAATATAAGAATAACACGATGTGTTGGTGAAAGATGTGTGGGAAGGCCTCTTCACATACCTTCAGATTACATTAAAGCATTCCTCACGGTCTGACTGCGCTGACTATCATGGTGTGCAGATTGCACTGGGACGTGATATGGTGGTATGCACATTATACCATTACAGTACTGTTTGGTGGAGGAGCCCATTCTGAGTCACTATCTCTGTTATCTCAACCTGATTGAGCCATCTCTACCAATGGGTTAAGGTATGCTATATGCTAAAAGAATCCACTAGATGTCACTGTGTCTTTAAATAGCATGCCTTTTCAGTCTGCCTCCTTACAGGAAGATAGCAACAAAATAAGTGACCAGACATCAGGGCTCTGTCTGGTGGAATCTAAGCATATTTTACATACACACACGTCCCTTTGACTGTATAACAACACTGTGAGGGATTTGCAGCTGTGTCATGAATCTCAAATAGATAAGTACCTCCGCCAAGGCTGAAGGAAGGAGGTTATGTTTTCACCGGCGTTGGTTTGTTGGTTTGTTGGTTTGTTGGTTTGTTGGTTTGTTGGTTGGTTTGCCCGTTTGGAGGATTACTCCAAAAGTTTGCGATGGATTTGAATGACATTTTTTGGGGGGGGGGGTTCAGTTCAGCTTGCGCCATCATCTACATGTGTTTTTGTTTATGTTGAGATCAGCTGTACGTTGCGGAGCAGCATAGCGGAGCAGCATAGCGGAGCATCGTAAAATGACCTCAGTGGAAGTGGTCAGAAACAAAATAAAACTCACCTAAAGCGTCGTCGTCACTCTTTGCAACAGTCACCAAGTGTGCCTTGGTCGAAGTTAACTGTAATGTCACCGTGTTTGATGAGGAAAGCAGGCAGAAGGAGAAAGGCTGGGTGACGTGTCATGAACGCGTCATCAGTTACACTGCGCATATCTTAAAGGCTGTGTTGTGAATGCACAGTTATTAAAAAAAACATGATCATCCGGATCGCCACCAAAATCAAATGGATCGTTCATTGTGCCACACTCCCCCCCTCCAAAAAAAATCATTCAAATCCATCACAGATTTTTGGAGTGATTCTGCTAACAGACAAACCAACAAACCAACACCGGTGAAAACATAACCTCCTTCCTAGGCCTTTGGCCTTGGCAAAGGTAAAAATACACGCAATCGTACTCGGGCAGCTTACTCTGTGTTTATAAGTGTACTCTGCGCTCTCCGAGTGCCATTCTAGTTGTTAATGTGAACACATATCTATTCAGTCATGTTGTGAAATATATACACTGTGTAGAGTCGGTTTAAAAAAACATTGATTGTTATTGTTGCCCCAAGGAAATGTTTCCCTTGCGTTTTTCTTAGTGAGGACATTAAAACAACAAAGTTGTTCAGTTAGAGCTACTTTCTCATTACATACAAATCATTTAACACAGATTAAAGAAAGACTGAAAAAGTCGACTCTTCATACTAATATTTAGAAAAACTGAATCATGAGGGTCATCTCAGAGAAACACCTTCATGACCAAAACAGGGGTTCATCTATTCTATAACACTGTACAGTATAAATATAATGTATCTTATACAAGAGGAATTCATCACATGCAGCATACAGTAGAGAGGATCTGCCATCTCTTATTAGTTGATCACATGGTCCACTGTGCCTGATGACAGCATGTCTCTGTGTTTGCTACACTCTTGTGGCTGCTCACTGAACTAGTATGTGAATCACACACTTACATTATCAGATCAATGCCCAGCGTCCCAAACCACTTAGTCATATTTTGGTTGGCTCCAATGAACACGTTGTGATCCTTTATTTTTCTGTAATCTTGTTTCATTGATCTGTATGACTGTGTGTTGTATTAAGTCACTTTCACTTGCCATTTTTAAGGGTGTGTGTTTGTGGGTCGGTGCTATAGGACAGAGCCATTGACCATGTGTCCTTGCATCCAGCAGGTTGCATGTGTTGCATCTCTGCAGGTCTGTTTGACAAGAGTTGCACCTTAGGGGTGTTTGCAGCAGTGATCAAAGCTGGCTACAGCAGCTTCAACCGCTTCACTGCTAGATGTCCACTTGTGATGCGATGTTAGGGAACTTCACTGGCTCCCCAACGGCATCTGTAGATTTCTTTGGGGGGGAAATCTTTATCTGTTTATCTGGTTGTGCTAAACCAAACTCTACAAAGGCCTCGTTGGAAGACATTGCCTGGCTTCTTTATGGACTCCCATCTCTACCTTTGTGCTGTCATACCTCAAGGAGATGACGTCACGGTTGTATGTCTCCCTCGCTGCTTGGTGCAACGTCAGTCGGGGCATCATCCGGTTCAGATATCACATCCGGCTCCAAGCTCGGAGGCATGTGGTTAGCCTGTTTGTAGACATATCTTCAAATCAAACTTGATGAAATAAGAGTTTATTTCAACCAAACCAGAGTTGGTGATTGTTGGAAAGAGTAATGACGACAGTTTTGGTGAGTTTTATTTTGTTTCTGTCAAGTTTGAATGAAGTATTTCACGATGCTCCGCCGCTAGAACAGCTGATCTCAACATAAATAAAAATACACGTGGATGATGACGAAAGTGTACTCAAGTACGGAACAACTTTACTGATGTGAAAGCTGGGTGGCGTGGGACTGGGGAGGCAATCGTACTCGGGCACAGCACGGATCAATCGTACCTTATATGAAAACGCCCTGTGAGTAACTGACTGAGTGATGAAGTTATACGATTGACACCGTTTCTCTTTAAAAAAAAAAAGGTGGGGAACAGCCCTTTATCCAGCGTGACGCATCCGGCTCAGGAAACTCGGACCAAGCTGTCAAACTAGGCGACTAGTTCTGAAATGAAACGAGTATCATCAGTGGCATCGCCTATTTCTCGCTGAAAATGTTTTCAGGTCGCCATGTCGTTTCCTGTTTGAAACAGCGAGCAGAAAACCAGGGACCAATCAGGTGCATTCATTGAGAGGGTACGTCACCGCTTGAAGGGCCGGTTGAGCGGAGCAGCGCGTCCCCTATAGTATCCTCGCCCGACCTGGTGGACATGTACCGCTGGATTTAACTGCTACATTTAGCCACAAATTCACAGACTGACCACACACAGTCCAGACATATATACTCGGTTCGGACCGAGTCTTGTTATGTTCTTAAATGCTCTGATTTAACTTTAAATATCTGTGGAATGCGGATTCTAATCTACATACCAAAATAACAAGAATTTACTAGAAATGCTTCTAAGCTTTTATAACACTCACAGGTCGGAGCTACTTAATGAGTCAAGTTACATCTCAGCTTCAATCAGGCTTACAACCTCTCTCTCAAACACACACACACACACACACACACACACACACACAGTAACCCTGTGAGCCTTCTTCATCGGGTAAGTGTGCCAGTGCCCCTCGGTTTCCATGGCTACCATTTAACCCAGTCACCACATTAATCTGGAGCTATATCCCCCGGCAACAAGAAACATTTATGGAGGAGCAGTTGAGATGTATGAGCCATGTCTGTCTCTCGGTCTCATTCACAAGCACACAGGTCCGTACTGTGAAACGGCCTCGCCCTATTTTGATTAATCTTGTCCACGCAAACCAATTTCCTGTTATATTCAAAACTCTACTGTCACAGACTACTGGGTAATATAATAATAATAACAATAATGTGATTTTATTTCAAGTTAAAGACATCACTGGCCCACCGGTGGTTGTACTGTACAGTCAAACACTGATCAAACCTACAAAACTTTATTTTGAAATTCATTCATCGGGACCACGGATGTCTGAAACGAGTTATGGCAACCCATCCGATATTTTTCAAGATATTTCAGTCTGGACCTCAGACCCTGATCAGGTAAAACTCATACATACAGACAACACATGTACCTTCTCTAACTATAAAGTGCGGTATCCCTGTCTGTCTTTCTGTGTGTCTGTCTGTGTGTCCTTCGCATATCTCAACAACCGTTCATCCGATCAACTTCACACTTGGCGGGTTTATTGCTGGGGACCCAAGGGAGCTCTTTGTCAAATTTGGTGCAATTTGGACATGCAACATATTTGTTATTGATAAACTTTGTATAAACAAGCATACACAGCGCTGAGTGGCGGGGCTTCAGGGCTCCGTGGATCAGTCCAGCATGTCGTCTGCAGCGGGCCCATACCTGCCACACATCACAACGCGCAGCACCCAAAGTCGGGCTTTGCTCGATGCAGCAAAAAGCCGTCGTGGTGTGGCGCAAACTGTTGGAAATAACGGGTTTCAGAGCGCGATGGTGTCGTTGTCGCGTTGTGTCTGAAAGGGCCATCAATGAGTGAGAGACGGAGAGAGAAATGGAGAGTAATAAGAGAAAGAAATACTCAAGCAGGGGCAAGAAATAAATGAATGAATAAAAACTGATGAATATAAAGTGCAATACTTTTTATAGTATGCAACCTCTACTGCTCCCTGTAACGACGGCTCGCCGTTACGGGAGTAATATAGTATGTGTAAACTATAAATACTATAAATATGGATTATTGAATATACTTAATGAACACACGGAGGTATTAATTAATTAAAACAGTCAATAACATGCCAAACTTACTACTTCCGGTTTCCGTCTCCCAAGGTGCGCGGGTGAAAGAGATCCCCGGGGACTTGCGCCCTATTAATAGTTCCGGGAGGGCGAAACCAGTGGGAAGTGGGTGGAGGGGAGTTCGGCGGGACTGTTTTGTGTGTATTTGTGAAGGGGTAGTGTTTATGGATGTTTATTGAGGATAGTTGGGTGTGTATGTATTTGTTAAGAGGATTTATATGTGGGGGATGGATTTATGTACATAAATGTGGATGTTTTTGTATGTTGGTGTGGTGTTGTGTTTGGGAAAATGGTATGGGCCAATTGAGGGGAGTATAAAACCCGTGAGTTTGGGTCCATTTGGGGGGAATACTACGGTGGAGGCAACATGTGTGACGGGTGTGAAAGGAAAAATAAATGCTGAAATGCTGAAATGCCATCCAGTTGTGGACTGATCCTCATTTCCTCCATGACCGCTCGGGGATTCTAACAAGTGGTGTCAGAAGAAAAGGCCGGACAACATAAAGAGGAGAGCATGATGACTAGAGGCACAAAGAAAGATCCTCATGAGGAGCCAGGCAGTGGGGAAGCAGGTACTTCAGCTGACCAGCAGGGGGCAGCGGCTGGTGGAAATCCTGATAAGCTGGAGGAGCTGACTGGCATGATGAAGTCTCTGGTCCGCTCCCAAACATCCAGAGATCAGCAGTTGGAAAAAGAGTCCATGCGCCAAGAGCAGAGATGGAGGAGCATGCAACACCAGTTCCAACGGATTCAAACACAGGTGACAGAGATGAGAGATGAATATGACAGCAGAGGGGAGCGCTATGAAAGTGTTGATGGTGCAGACGGAGAAGAACCGGAGGTGATGGCCGGCCAGTCCAGTCAGCGGGAGTGGTCGCCACCACCACAGAGGGTGCGACACATGCATAGAGACCCGAAGTTGATACCACTCACTCCGGAGGATGACATCGAACACTTTCTGACAACGTTTGAAAGAATGGCCACTGTCTGCCGTTGGCCAAAAGAGGAGTGGGCCATTCATCTTGTTCCTCTGCTCACAGGTAAGGCACGTAGTGCCTATGTTCTCATGGACATCACAGACTCTGAAGAGTATGAAAAGGTTAAAGAGGCTATTCTAGCTAAATATGAGATCACAGCCGACACCTATAGAAGGCGGTTTCGTGCACTGAACATTGATCAAGGAGAGACCCCACGTGAACTGTATGTTCGACTGAAGGACATGTTTAACAAATGGATCAAACCACAGAGCTCTACGGTGAAAGACATGGCCGAGCTGATGATTCTGGAGCAGTTTTTGAGGATGGTGGACCCGGAGTTGGAGGTCTGGATCCGTGAACGGGACCCAAAGTCTGCAGAAGATGCCGCCCGGTTTGCAGAGGTTTTCCTGTCAGCCAGAACTGGGAGCAGAAGAACCACCTTCGGCCGGGACAGCTACTTCACCGGGCGCAGTAAGTCCAATGGGGGTGAAAGGGGTGGTCAAACTCAGTTTAGGCCTCAGAACAATGCTAGGCAGTTCCCTCCCAGTAAACCTAACAGTAACAAGCCCTTTTCCAGCTCTAAGCAGGACATCCGCTGCTATCAGTGTAATGCCTTAGGTCACACTCAGTATACATGCCCCGCAACCAGACAGAGTAAGCCTTCCCTTTTGTGTACAGTACCCAGACCCGCTAACCCAGTCTCTGTGCAGGCAGAAGCGCTCACAACACCGGTGTTAGTGAATGGTCAGTGTGAGAAGGCCCTCTTAGACTCTGGCAGTTTTCAGTCTGTGGTGCTGTCCAGCATAGTTCCTAGAGAACTGTGGAGTGAGACCACTGCCAATATTAGTTGTGTACACGGTGATGAGAAAAAGTACCCCACAGCTGAGGTTTATCTTACGGTTGGTGGCCAGACTTACCTGCTGCCAGTAGCGTTAGTGCCCAGACTACCATATCCTGTTATCCTTGGCCAGGATGTCCCCACACTGTTAGATTTGATTCAGCAGGCAAAAGGTAAGAAGCAAGTTACCAGTGAGGGACATGTAGAGGGCACTGTTGAGGCACCAGTTCAGGAGGTTGAGCAGCAGTTACAGCTCCAACCGGCAGTTAAAGCATGTAACGTGGTCACAACTAGAGCACAGAAGGCAAGAAATACACTTGAGGAGTTACCATTTTACCAGGTTGAGTTGGAGGCAGGTCCAGTCAAGCAGCTGAAGTCCAGAGCTCAGAGAAGGAGGGAAAAGGTTTTGGCTACGGCCAGGGAAGAGTTTGAGGGAGTACCTAAGCCCAGCCATCCTTTAGATTTTCACATTCCCCCCGACATAGCAGCAATACAGCGAGCTGATCCAACGCTAAAATCCTGGTTTGACAAGGTGACAGAGGTCGAAGGTGAGAAACAGGGAAAGGTAGACTGTTTAGCTGATGCTAGCTATGTGGTTAAGAGGGGCATTCTCTACCAGCGTCAGGGAAAGGATGAAGCCTTAGCTTTGCCACAGAGCCTTACACAGAAAGTCATGGAACTAGGGCATTCTATCCCCTGGGCGGGTCACCTAGCATTTCAAAAAACCCTCAGCAGGATTGGCAGGAGATTCGTTTGGCCGGGCATGTACACCCGGGTTAAGAATTTTTGCGCTTCATGTGAGACGTGTCAGCTAACTTCATCTAAGGGTGTAGCCCGAGCCCAGCTTCAGTCACTGCCCATTATTGATACACCATTTGACCGAATAGGCATGGATGTAGTGGGGCCCCTTGAGAAAAGTTCTTCAGGAAATCGGTACATCTTGGTAATTTGTGATTATGCCACCCGTTACCCAGAAGTCTTTCCCCTCAGGTCTGTTAAAGCCAGGCAGGTTGCCAACTGTCTTATACAGCTATTTTCAAGGGTAGGCATACCTAGAGAGGTCCTGACAGACTGTGGGACAAACTTCCTGTCCAAACTACTGCAGCAAGTTTATCAGTTGTTAGGGGTGAAGGGTATTAAGACCACCCCATACCACCCCCAGACGGACGGCCTGGTGGAAAGATTCAATCAAACACTTAAGAACATGCTGCGAAAGTTTGTCTCCCACACAGGCTCTGATTGGGACCAATGGCTGCCATACCTGCTGTTTGCCTACCGGGAGGTGCCACAGGCTTCAACGGGATTTTCGCCCTTCGAGCTTCTCTATGGTCGCCAGGTGAGGGGGCCACTGGACCTCCTGAGAGAGCACTGGGAGAATCCAATTGCAGATCAGGAGAATGTTGTTGCCTATGTCGTGAAGATGAGAGAGAGGCTGGAACAGATGACGGCTCTAGCACAGGAGCACATGAGGACGGCGCAAGCCAACCAGAAGACCTGGTATGACAGAAAGGCCAGAGACAGGATATTTCATCCAGGGCAGCAGGTGATGCTGTTGCTCCCAACCAGTGACTGTAAGCTGTTAGCCAAATGGCAGGGGCCTTACCAAGTCACCAAGCGCCAGGGTAAGGTAACCTATGAACTACACATGCCTGACAGATTGAAGAAACATCAGTGTTTTCACGTGAACCTGTTGAAGGAGTTTCAGGTGCCTTCACTGCCGATCCAGCAACCTGCCCAGCAGCAACTCTTCATCCGTGCTCTCGATGAGGAGGAAAACAGAGAGCAGTCGTTCCCCACCAACTCTGAGCCGACTTCAGCGGATGTGTCCCATCTCCAGCCAGCCCAGCAGAGGGAGATAAAAGCCTTGCTGGATCCAGAGCTTTTCCAAGAAAAACCTGGCTTCACAACTCTGGTCCAGCACAAGGTCCATCTGAAGGGAGAGGCTGCTCCCCGCCGGAAGAGCTATAGGATCCCTGAACGTTTGGTACCAGAGTTCAAGAAGGAGATTGAACTGATGTTGCAGCTGGGAATAATTGAGACATCAACCAGTGAGTGGTGCAGTCCTGTTGTGTTGGTACCTAAAAAAGATGGCTCACTGAGGTTCTGTATTGACTTCAGGTACCTCAATGCAGTCTCAAAGTTTGAAACCTACCCAATGCCCCGCATCGATGAGTTGCTGGAAAGAGTTGGGAGGTCCACGTTCATCACCACGCTTGACCTGAGTAAGGGGTACTGGCAGCTGGCCCTGGCACCTGAGTCCAGGGAGCTGACAGCATTCAAGACGCCCTATGGCATGTTTCAGTTCAGGGTGATGCCGTTTGGTCTCCATGGGGCGCCAGCAACCTTCCAACGACTCATGGACCAAGTGTTGAGGGAGGTGCCACAGTTTGCAGCCGCCTACTTGGATGATGTTGTCATCTTCAGCCAGACATGGGAGGAACATATGGCTCACCTGCAACGGGTCCTCCACCTGATCAAGACAGCCGGGCTAACCATCAATCCAAACAAGTGTGCTTTTGCACGGGAACAGGTGGAGTACCTGGGCCATGTCGTTGGACAAGGGGTGGTCAAGCCTCGAGTGGGGAAGGTGGATGCCATTCACTCGTATCCGGTGCCCACCACCAAGAAGAAGGTGCGTGCCTTTATGGGGCTGGTGGGTTGGTACAGCAAGTTCATCCCCCACCTTTCTGAGAGGGCAGCTGTCCTTACTGACCTCACCAAGGCCTCAGCCCCAAACAGAGTGAGATGGAATGAAGAGTGTGACAGGGCCTTCAAGGATCTCAAGAGTGCCATCACAAGTGAGTCTGTTCTACACACTCCTGACTTCTCTCAGCCATTCACACTGCAGACGGATGCTTCTGGTGTCGGCCTTGGAGCAGTGCTGCTACAGGAGGCTGAGGGGGAGAGGCGTCCTGTATTGTTCCTGAGCCGCAAACTCCTGGACCGGGAGACAAGGTACTCCACAGTGGAGAAGGAGTGTTTATTTTTTATTATTATTATTATTTTTTATTTTTTTTTTGCTACTTAACTTACTGTTTTCTTAATGGAGCTTCCCAGTAAAAAGTATTTCACACGATTGTACTTGCAGTGTAGTTATTATTTTGCCATTTTTATTCTTTAAAAGTCACCAGAATGCAGAAAGCAAAGTCTCTGAAACTCAAATTGTCCTGGGGACGACCCCCAGACCTCCCTGCTTTTATTTTGAAAGAGTGTATTTCACCGGTGTCTCTGACTGTTAGTAAGCCACGACTTAGGGTGTGTTTTTTACTGAGTAACACTGTATTCCCCGGTGTCAGACTTGATTTTAACTTATAACATTAATAGCGTTATTAATTACATTAAATTACATTAAATCCATGCTCTGCTTTATAACGATGTTCACCGATGTTTCTGACCACAATTAACTGCGACTTGGGTGTGTTTTTTCAGGGTGATAAACCCACTGTAGACTACCTGCTTAGATCAGAGCATGTCTGTATGATGGAGGAAGATCCTGATCCTGAAAGTCTATAAAAGATAAACTCCGACCCCGTTGTTGTGACGTGGCCTCTAGTAGTAGCAGCAGCCGTGTGTGTATCTGGAGTGACATCCACCTGGGCCTCGCATGGCTTTCACACTCTGTTTCCAAAACAACCAACCACACGGCTTGATCTTGTGTGAGAGTCTATGATGACAAGGATGCTGTCTCTGTAGCCTGGTTTTCCACCGTTGCTAGGTAACAGTGTGGGGGTTTGCCCACATGACAACACAGAGCCTCAGAAGCTGTGTAAGGGTGTGTGTGTATGTGTGTGTGTGTGTGTGTGTGTGTGTCATGGCAGAGAAACAGCGCTGTCTTTCAGCGAAGCAGGCACACGCTTACTGACTCCCGACACGTTTCCTCCTCTCTTTCCTCCTCTCCATCTGTGGAAACCAGCCTGGCCAGTTTAGGTGTTTTAAGACTTTTACGGGAGAGTTTCTGAGCTGCTTTTTCCTGGAAGAAAAGAACGTGGAACTAAACGGCCCCAAAAATATATACTGAAGTCAAATCCTTTCTCGCTTAAAGCCCCGCTCCAGTCTATTTTGGCTTTTCTATATTTCATATTTATTTGGGTCATTTCCTGACTAGGTTGATTAGCCACACTGTTTGCCAATTTTGTGCTCAAAAAAAGAAGGTTGTTGGTAAAATGTGAATATGACGTATGACTATAGTAGAAGCTGCAGGTCAAAGGTCATCCTCCAAGCTGCAGGCGAACTCATGCTCGTTTGAGTCTGAGCAGTAAACTGATAAATCAGTTTATCTTTCAGTTTGTCTTCTAGTTAGTTAGCTAGTTAGGTGTAGTTAGCTAGCCCAACTTGTTGCATTAGCTAACTGAGGGTTTTCTTTTTCTTTTTTAGTTTCCTCCACCTTACTTTAGTGTGTTTATTTTCACAATTTCATTTGTGTGCACGGTGAACGGGTGAAATCAACGCAGTGAATCGCTCTCTTCTTTACCGTCTCCTCCTCCTGCTGGAGATAAATTAACGGAAAGTAGTCGATGCCGTTTTGGAGGTGTACACACACCTGGTATCCTCAGAGCTAAACTAACTCTCTTCTGCTCCGCTGCTAACTCGTTTCGCCGTGCACACACACTCCCACAACACTAGTTTTCGCCCAGACATCACATTCCTGCTTTTTTTGTGCTTCTGTGGAGTTTGTGTTAGAATCTGAGTTGTCAGCTGATTAGACTGTTGTCAGGCTATTAAATAGGCGTTATCAGTCGCTATAAGCCTAAACCTAAAGAAGTTGTAGTTTTGTTGCCTAAAGCCTTCAAAACGTGACGTTTCAATTAGTTTTATAACATGTTAGAATGTGTTGCTTTTAAGCTTCACTTTCACTTTTACAACGTAGTAGGCCCCTACTGACCCACATCGATGGTGCTTAGAACGACTAATAACGCCTATTTAATGGCCTGATAACAGTTGAATCAGGTGAGGTGGGAGCTGGTCGTTTGTTGGCATTAGCGGACTCCATTTCTAACCGAACGTAGCTATGGTTGCACACTGTTAGCCCTGTTAGTGGAGCTGAAAATAAAGGCACTCGCGAGCGCACGTGGCGTCACATCCGTTGGATTTTCACAGAAAAACAGGCCTGGCTTCTTCACGTTAAAAGCAGTCTACAGGCTGACAGAGGAAACCCAGAAAGTCATGAAAGGTCTCATTATTTTTAGGTTAGGTTACAACCTGTTGATTAAAACACGTGTTTAAAAACGTGCATACAGTCCCTTTAATATTTCACCTTTTCTGTACAAGGCAAAGGCAACAACATCTGAATCTTTCTTAGTGAGCTGGTCACCCGAGTCTCTTTAAATGTGCGTTATTATCAGTCGTTATAAATAGATGTAGCTTATTTGTGACATTTTTTTTCAAGACAGACATGAGGCAGACGTCACTGGAGAATCTACCAAATCTAATCTAGCAACCATTAGTCGTAACTATCACAACCACAGACATCACAAAAAGCCAGAGTGCCCACTGTTCGTTAACCTTTCCATCCCTTTATACCAGGGACTTCCTCCCCCCCTCCCACCCCTGTGTGTGTGTCTCATACAGTAATTGATTTTCACAGCCGAGTGTGAAGTCGGTTACATTTTCACTTTGCAGCGTCTAACCTCTTTGATTAGATAGAGTTCAGAAAACACACAAACCAATCCCCAAGGAGCCACATGGGATCACATTTGCTTCGGGTCCAGGCAGCTCCAGAAGCGTGCAGACAGCCGTACACACACCCACACGTGGTGATGAACTGGGACTACAGACAGAAGAGGGCAATATGATGAATGAAATCACTCGTATCAGGAGAGTTAAATAAGAAGACCTGCGTGGATAAATAATGATCTATGAAAAAAGCTTTAACTGTCAGTCAAGGCTACAGCAAGGTGTTGGTAGGTGTTGGTAGGTGTTGGTAGGTGTTGGTAGGTGTTTTTAAAAGTTAGAGCCAGGCTACCTGTTTCCCCTCTGCTTCCTGTCTTTATGCTAAACTAAACTAAGCATGAGTCCAGCTCAGTACTTTATAATGCACGTTTAATACTCATGGTTTTGAGATGTTGAGCAGTCACATCGATTTCATTTTCAGGTGTACTTTTCAGATACTTTGTTTGGGTGTTATGGAGCAAAGAAGGCTGCAGGGATGACGTATTTTTGTAGACCAACCAGGAAGTTAGCATCGCCCTGGGTTCCCTCAACAAATATCCAATGGGATTTTTCCATTGGGTTTTGGATTATTGCAGAAAATAAACTCTGTGGCAAACGTACGTTTATGATACTTACACATTTTGTTCTGCATAAGATGATCTCTGCAAATGAACACCACTTTTATGATTTTTGGAGTGTGAATGCAATCGGCAGAAGTAAAAAAACTAACGTTAGGCTATAAACAAACTACACCACGGTCGCATGAGTGCGAGTATACACGACGAGGGCGTGATGACGTTTAATAATCTCATTTAGCCACTTGTTAATAATTTCATAATTGTATTCCACTATTTCCCCAATAGCTGGTAATTTAATACATTGGTAACTATTTCATTCATTTTAATAATTTTTCAGGTTTGCAAATTTCATTGTAATTACTGCCATATTACCCCAATATTTACCTCAAGATTTTTTGAAAATTACTTTATTATAAACATTATTTAATAATTATATTCCGCTATTTCCCCAATAGCTGGTAATTTACTTAATAAAATTCCCAGGAAAAGAATACAAAGTTAATTGATATGCTTTATTTCCATGTCTGCTGATAAATAGATAATAATTAGCAAATAACTTCTTTGAAATTTCTTTCAAATAAAGACTCCCTGAATCATGACATCAGGTTATATTTGTGTAGACAATAAGTCACATAAATGGTGAGATTTGTGTCTTCTATTAGTTTTCCACCTCCAATGAAGAGACGCTTCTCAAGCCTAAGGGCCCTATTTTAACCATTATACTCTATTTTATTATTTAATTATTAAATAATGTTTATAATAAAGTAGTTTTTTGATACATTTTGGGGTAAACATTGGGGTTAATTTGGCAGTAATTCCAAAGAAATTTCAAATAAGTTACTTGCTAATTATCACTTAATTACCATGAAATTTGCAGACCTGTAAAATGAAGTGTTACCACCATGCGTTTGTGTATTAAGTGTCTTCTCAGCCAGTAATTAGAAAGGAAGGATTTTCCCTGGTTTGCTGTGATAAAGGGGAAGCTGTCAATGTGGTTCAGACGAGCTGTCAGTACTGGCCCTTTAATGACTGGACTGCTCCATTCATAGTCAAAGGGGAGAACTGGCTGTCTAACAATGAGATGTACTCAAATATAATAAAATGACAAAGAGTCAGGGGCATGTACAGAACTAAATCACATTGATAATGCAGTTGTTCAGAGTGTAAACGCTTACAGTGGATGTGAAATGCAGTAGAGAGCACAGTCAGAGCCTCTCTGCTCTCCTGCTCAGCTGCATCTAACTGTCTCATTGCAGAGACTGAGCTGCTGGCTGCTGCATCAAGCTGCACAGCACTAGTGGAGCTAAAACCGGAAATACGGGATTTTATCTTTCAAAACAAAAGCATGAGAAGGGTTACATTTATAGTACTTGGAAGGAAACTGCTACTGTGTAAAAAAAATATCAAATTTCTCTATATTTTTTATTCACTACAAACCCTAAATTCTTTCACTCTAAGACGAAGATATATTTTTATAAATATTAGATTTTTCTTTTACTTTGCATGCATTTTGGAACTTGTTTGAAGGTTAAAATTTTAAATTGTAGCGGGTAGTTTTAAAGCTAGAAGATATTGGTATCATATGAAACTATAAAAACCTAAGGAATCCAAATAAGAGAAATAAGAAAAAAAAAGTTTCCAAACAAGCTGCCATGCTGGTTCCGGTTTGAAAGCTGGGAGCAGCAGCCCAGGGAGGGAAAGCGTTCGTCCAATCAGGTGCCTTGTGTCTCATGGCAGCCAATCAAACGTCCAATACTGGGAAGCGAAGCGATCCCTCTCGATAAAGAAAACGCCCCCGTGGACCCGTACCATCACGTTGGCCGCTCCATATTTGCATAAAGTTGAGGTCTAGGCTACTTTGTGCAAATCAAGTGCGTCTGACGCGACTCGCCGTCTCTGGAAACGACTGAGAAACTTTTAAACTAATCTCGATCTGCAATAAAGACATATTCAGCAACTGCATGGCTTATTTCTCGCATAAAATATTTTCAGAAACACATTTCGGTGAACTATCTTCGTGAAATAAGAGAAAAACGAGCCACCATGCTGGTTCCGGTTTGAACGCTGGGAGCAGCAGCCCACAGAGGGAAAGCATTCGTCCAATCAGGGCCCTTGTGTCTCATGGCAGCCAATCAAACGTCCAATACTGGGAAGCAAGGTGGTCCCTTGCGATAAAAAACGCCCCATCACGTTGGCCGCTCCTCATTTGCATAAAGTTGAGGTCTAGGCTACCTTATGCAAAACATTGGTGTCCGACGCGCCTCGCCGTCGCTGGATACCACTGAGAGACTTTTAAACTAATCTCGATCTAAAATAAAGACAGATTCAGCAACCGCATGGCTTATTTCTCGCATAAAATGTTTTCAGAAACACATTTCGGTGAACTATTTTTGTGAAATAAGAGAAGAAAGTTTCCAAAACGAGCCGCCATGTTGGTACCATCACGTTGGCCGTTCCTCATTTGCATAAAGTTGAGGTCTAGGCTACTTTATGCAAAACATGGGCGTCTGACGCGACTCGCCGATCCAAAATAAAAGTTGATTCACCTAAAAAAAAAAAATAATCCGCTGAGTTACAGACGTTACAGACTGAGTTACAGAAGTCTCTTTCCCGATGTGAGTCTATGGAGGAAAAAAATCTTTTTGGGACCAATGACATCACAAATCTGCCTTTTATTGTGAAAGTTGTAACCGGAAGCGTCCGTTGTGTTGCCTGGCAGCCTGACAGAGAGCTGCTGGCTGCGAACAGGATGCTGTCAGGCCGACAGACGCATCAACCTAACGGAGAGAGACCGCAGCAGCATCCTTTGTTTTCTGGAGCTGGACATCCAGGTAAGGACGGCTACCTATCAGCAGAAGGGCTGCTGTAACTCAGCTGCCTGTCACACCTATAAAACACTCAAACTGTTACTGAAGCTGTAGACGATACGCAGGACCTGTTTTTCCCCTCCTCCTTCATTCCCAGACATGTTAGTTGTAAATATGTCTTATTGTTCGGCACTCTGCTGCAGCCAAAACACACATTTCATCCAACGTGTGTGTTTAGCTGAAGAAGCTAATGGCAGCAGTGGTCAGCTTGTTTGAGTTGTGCTGTGGTTGCAGCGCTACAGAGCTAGCAGGGACACACTCTCTCTCTCTCTGTGTGATGTGTGATGCATCCCCATGGTATGCTGGCTGGTTGGTCGGTTGGTTGGTTGGTTTGTCGGTTGGTTGGTTGGTCGGTTGCTCGGTTGGTTGTGCTGCTGCTGTGTGATGCATCCCCATGGTCGGCTGGCTGGTTGGTCGGTTGGTTGGTTGGTTTGTCGGTTGGTTGGTTGGTCGGTTGCTCGGTTGGTTGTGCTGCTGCTGTGTGATGCATCCCCATGGTCGTTTGGCCGGCTGGTCGGTTGGTTGGTAGGTTGGTTGGTTGGTCGGTCGGTTGGTCGGTTGGTTGGTTGTGCTGCTGCAGTGTGATGCATCCCCATGGCTGGTTGGTTGGTTGGTCGGTTGGTTGGTTGTGCTGCTGCTGTGTGATACATCCCCCCATGATCGGTTGGTCAGTTGGTTGGTTGGTTGGTTGGCTGGTTGGTTGGTTGTGCTGCTGCTGTGTGATACATCCCCATGGTCGGTTGGTGGTTAGTTGGTTGGTTGGGTTGGTTGGTTGGTTGTTGGTTGGTTGGTTGGTTGGTTGGTTGGCTGTGCTGCTGTTGTGTGATACATCCCCATGGTCGGTTGGTGGTTAGTTGGTTGGTTGGGTTGGTTGGTTGGTTGTTGGTTGGTTGGTTGGTTGGTTGGTTGGTTGGTTGGCTGTGCTGCTGCTGTGTGATACCTCCCCATGGTCGGTTGGTTGGTTGGTTGGTTGGTTGGTTGTGCTGCTGCTGTGTGATACATCCCCATGGTCGGTTGGTGGTTAGTTGGTTGGTTGGGTTGGTTGGTTGGTTGGTTGGTTGGCTGTGCTGCTGTTGTGTCGGTGGAGGTTCGGCATTGCATTACTCCATCATTAGCGCACGCACGCACGCACGCACGCACGCACGCAGGTATAGTGTTTGGTGTCAACTGCTAACGTGCAGCTCCTGCCACGTGCAATCTGCATTTCGCAGCTGGACACAGTCAGTGTGTGTGTGGTAACAACAGCTGCTCCTCTTGTGTAATGAAGGGATTATTACATGTGCAGAGGACATATGATCAATTATTATCATGAGGCCTCTCTCGTGCCCTTCTTTTGAGACATTCATTATTTCTATACCGTGCTTATGTGTTGAATATAACCAAAAAGTATGTGTGTTCATTGCTACACAGCAAATCTGGTTGCAGGTAGTTTTCTAGACTAGAATCACTGTGGTAAGTGTGGAAGGAGCTGGTTAATAGGGCCCCAGCGGCTCATTTTTTCCCTGGGAACCGATCCAGCCATGCTCTGTCTGTCCCCGTACAAGGTTTGGATGCACACTGTCTTCTCCATCATTTTCCCTAAGCTGTCACTGACTGGAAGGGTACGCCCTATCACGCAAATAGTTGCCATTAGTTTAATTCACTGTGATGACAACTAGGAGCTATGGGACACATGTACAAGTACAAAACAAAAACTCCACCTTGAAAACTGGCAGTTGTGCACCATGCTGGTGGGGTCCGTCCCTGGAGGTACAGCTCATATTGTTAATGTCATCAGTATAACAAAACTGGAGCTGGGAGATGCTCCAATGTCATTTACATCTATTGTTTGGGAGCATTGTGTTTTTCTCAGGAAGTTGCGGTGACATTGAACGGAGTGCCAACATTGTTCAACCGAAGTTGGTTATGTGTCTGGAAAACACTCACAACATGCAACACCCATTTGTGATGGCATCACTTGAATGCGTCCATTATACACCAACATCATCTCGTGTGCTGTTAGTCAGTCTGTTGGGACTGCATCAAGCCAAGTCCTCCAGGGTTAGTCCACTCTTTTAAAGTCACCAGAATGCAGGAAACAAGGGCTGTGGTCGAAAAGTCAAAAAATGAAGTCCTAATCTCTTTTTCCTAACCACTTTTCCTTGACCTCGGTGGAGAACGTAAATTTATTCTCATAATATTACCAGTTTTTTCTCGTAAACTTCTGACTTTATTCTCACAATACTAAGACTTTTTTTCTCGTAAACTTCTGACTTTATTCTCATAATACTACGACTTTTTTCCCGAAGGAGGACCCCCAGACCTCCTATACTTTGGTTTTGAAATCCTCCCTATTTTTAAGGTCTCAAGGTTGGCAAGTATAACTGTCACATCAAGAATAAGTAGGATGTGCACAGGATTATCAAAAGACTGGAGACAAAAGTCAACAAAGCACATAACAGAGGCCTTACCGTCCTTATCATATCAGTTAATAGTGCTGTAGTTCTGCTGTATACTTCCAAACAAATGTTCAATGAAATCAGCTCAAACCAGTTGACAGTAGGGCTGGGACGATTCACCTACCTGCTGATTCTTGGGTGCTGGTTTGATTCGATATGTATTGTGATTAGATATTACAATTTATTGCAATTTTTGTCAACTTTTTTTAACACTAAACCATGGGAAAAAGTTGAATCATACACTTCTAGGGACTTTTACTTTGGAAAATATCATAATTAAACAGTAAAGAAGTCAAATAGATCAGTCATTGTCAGGCAATATTTATTACGTTTTTTCTAGCAAAGCAAAAATCAAAGAATAAAAACATTTCCCTCACAAATTACTGGTATTTTCTTTTTTATTTATAAGGGACATGTAATGTTTTATACTTCTGCTGAATATAATCCAATCAATCTTATTTTACAGTTCCCTTTGTTAACACCTTATTTTGAAAACCGGACGTAGTCACACACGGATTATATTCAGCAGAAGTATAAAACATTACATGTCCCTTATAAATTAAAAAGAAAATACCACTAATTTGTGAGGGAAATGTCGTAGCTGGACATTTCTTTATAAATAATTCCTGACAATGACTGATATATTTGACTTAAGGACATCTCTGACTACATACATGCTGAAAATCAAACATTCTTACTGTATTAATTTAGATATTTTCCCAAAGTAAAAGTCCCTAAAAGTGTAAGATTCAACTTTTTCCCATGGTCTAGTGTTAAAAAAGTTCACAAAAGTTGTAATAAATCATAATATTGAATCACAATACTTGTAAAACCGCAACACATATCGAATCGTGAGATATATGTATCGTCCCGGCCCTATAAAGCAGCTTTTATTTAACCAGATGTTTGTTTTAAAACATGCTTTTTACACGTGTTAAACCTTGTTAAGCTGGGCTTGGTTAAGTTATTGCACAGCCCAGACCTTAACCTCACGTTGCCTCTCTTCTCTTCGCTGTTTGGCAGTCTGTAAAAAACTTAACTTGAGTCCGTCCGTGCAGTCGATAGCACAGCAGCACCATTTTCTCTCTGTTTTCCAGGTTGTGTATTCACTCAGATGGGAGTGAGGTGACCTTACATGCTGTCTGATCTGTCGAGGGTTTTGGTTATTGAGGCCCCTTCGACCTAGTTATAGAGTCGAGGAAAAGTCATGGAATTTAGCGTCAGGGCTCCAGTGAGAACCTTGCTGACAGTGCACTGCTTCTGCCTGCAGTCTTGATGAGTAATGCTGGATAATTTAGTCTGTGCAAACACCACCAGTCAGGCTTTTTCCTGGCTCTGACTGGAGCCTCGGCGTTAGGCCCAGGGCTGCAGCGTCCAGGAACACGACAGGGATTTCATCACACTTTTTGCAATATTGAGGGGTGAAATATATCAAGAGTATTATAACACTTGACTGGGTAATAAAGCACACTGTTTCCTCATGTATACAGGGCCTTTATACGGCGTGTGGGCCTTTCAGACACAACGCAACAACAGCACGCTGAATCTTTAGAAAGTTTAGCTGTGAGGTTGTCAGCTGTGTGGCTGCCCGGCGTAACGTTAGCGAGTGTCCGACAGACCGCGTGTGTGTGGCGGCGGTGAGTGTAGGGTTGTCGGTGGCGTTGTAGCTGTGAACGTAGCTCAAGCAGTGTGTGTACAGTTAATATGTTGGTGAATAAATGCTACAACTCAAGCGATTAACTATTTGAATCGATTGACAGCCCTATTAGAAGTATTATCTGGGCCAGTCTTTCTCTGCTGTTAGAAATGTAATGCTATTCCTGAATCTTATTGTAGCATTGATCAACTCTACAATCAATCATGAAGTGATTATAATCGTATGTTTGATCAGGTTCCACAGTTTACATACTGTTGTTTTCCAGGATTAAGTTAGGTCGCCAGTGTGAGTTAGAGAGGCTGTGTGTGTGTGTGTGTGTGTGTGTGGTTGGTCATGTAATGCATCATTTGAAGTGTGTGTGTCAGTGTGTTTAAACTGAGCATGAATAATGAATAGTGTGTAGGCTGAACTAGGCCCCACTTACATTACTACACTTGGTCTGACCTCACAGAGATGGAAGCTTGGTTCAGCCTGCAGAAACCAGGCTAAGGTTCGGGGACTGGAGCGCCGTTTTACTTTCACTTTGCAGATCTATAGCGTTTATTTCTGCGGATCCCAGGATACGTGGGCGTCAGTAGAGCTGCACGATTATGGCCAAAATGCTAAATAAATGCTTAAATAAACACAGAGCGCTGCTTTCACTTCCACGTTGTGCTTCATTCCAACCGTCAAAAATTAAAAATGTTATTCTTTCACTTTGTTATTGTCATCTTTGTCATTAAATATTTGCTGTGATTAAAACAAAATCTTGGCATTAGTACTTCTAATTCTATATTAGAAGCTGTTTAGAGGTAGTGTTAGGAAGTTAAACAGGTCATATTCTTCTCTATTATCTATTTTATATTGCTGTGAAAACATCTCCTTCAAACAACTATATTAATCAAGTTTCTCACCAAAAACTACTTTTACAAGATTACATTTGAACGCATCACGATAGCGTTATAATTTACCATCAGCCATCATGTGGCAGCTGCACATGCGGGCTTTATGACCTAGACTGCAGCCAGCCACCACGGAGCGATCCAGATGTTTTGGCTTCACTTTTGGGGAGCTGTCATGTCGTCCATCTTTATACTGTATACAGTCTATGGTCTAGACTAGACTAGACACAAAGGTGACGGGGCTCCTAGACTTTGAAATGACGTACCTGATGAGAGCAGGGCTGCAAACTCTGTATCTTCTTTTAAATCATTTTTAAAAAACACCTTTTCATAGTAGCTTTTTATTTATTTTTATTCTGATTTAGTTTAACTGTTGTGTGAATATGTTGTTTCAATTTGTCTCATTGTGAAGCACTTAGTTTGAAAAGTGCTATATAAATAAAGTCTACTAGTAGTTGTAGTAAGGCTGCACAATTAATCAAACATTAATCACGATCATGATTTTGGCTTCTGACAATTAAATGAACATGATCGACTATAGACATTTAAAATGTGTGCTCCGCTCATAGAAATCTCTGCTGCATATCAAATCAAGCGCTTCCTAAACTAATAGCCAGCCACCAGCCGGCGATCCAGATGTTTTAGCTTCACTTTTGGGTATAGATATAATCTATACAACCAATGTGTTTATGATTAAACGTGAGTGTAAAATTGTTTATCTAACCTCTTATTGTTGCTCTCAAAGTGCAGCAGATTGGTGCATTTAACTTTAAAATGTAGCCAGCAAAAGGGTAGGTTAAATATTCCTGTATTTTTTCATATGCAGTCAGTTTTTTCCAACATCATGGAGCTCCAATTTGTACATTAGCAGGATCGTAGCACAGCATGGAAGTGAAAGCAGTGCTCTGTTTATTTTAATGTAAAGTGCAATAAAAAGATGTTGCTGCTAAAATCAATGAATAATTGTGCTAAACAATCGGGTTCTCAATATTGATCAACAATAATCGTGATTAGCATTTTGGCCATAATCGTGCAGCCCTAAGTAGCAGTAGTAGTAGTAGATAGATAGATAGATAGATAGATAGATAGATAGATAGAAACTTTATTGATCCCGAGGGAAATTCAAGTAGTAGTAGTACTAGTAGTAGTATTATATGTACAGTTATTTTTTCACATATCCATGAAAGTAAATCCTACATGAGCAGTTGCGGTCCCATCCTTCATGAGGTCTCTGAAACCATGTTGGAGAAAACAATCGTTCAGACTGATTTCAGAGTGTCTGCATGAGACGCCCTGCCTGTCACACGTGTCAGCTGACGCTCTCAGTGTCACACAAACACAAATACACACTGTATACACACTGTATACACACTGTAGGCTTCCAAGATGCTCTCTATCCTTTGTTTTGTTTTTGTAGGGCACCTTCAGATGATGTGAGGGGAGATGGTTAGATGATCGGTCACATTAGGGTGAACGGGTGAGGACGAGTACAGGGATAGGGTGTGGGTATGTATGTGTGGAGAGGGGAGGGGGAGGTCTTCCAGATGGCTGCCCCCAATCAGATTAGAGATTTTAAACCTTTCTACTCTGCCACCCCTCAAAACAAAGGCGAGTGTTCTCAACGTCCTGTTCTTCACAGCACTGAAGTGGGGCACCAAATGGTTCCAGTAATTCTCCTTCCTTGAGATTAATTGATGAACAAATGCTGCAAATCAGTCATTGTTGGAGGGTAAGAAAGAAAAGCAACCGCCCCCCATCTCAGTCTTCAAAGCCACTGGCCTACATTACATCAGGTCAACAGCAGCTCTGCATTAACCCTTCCATTTCTATCACTTTAAAGAGGTGCTGTGTAACTTTTGACAGAACTAGACATCACAGCTAAAAAGCTGCATGCTAACTCTGTAACAGACAGGAAACGTTATCGTATTGTGGTAACGTGGCGGTCGAGCCGGCCGTCGCTCTCATCTCCGTGGTCAAATGGGCCGACGCTACGACTGTAGAGCACCCAGATACTGACATTTATGTTCTCTGCATTCAAACGGCCCCGATGGAGCTGACCATGGATGTATAAAGAGAACGGAGCTGATGGGAGAGCTAGAGACCACCTTGGAGAAGTTAGAGGAAGTAGACACGTGTGACTACGCCTGGTTTTCAAAATAAGGTGTTACCAAAGGGAACTGTATCTACAAAATACATATATGGAAATAAGATTGATTGGATTATATTCACCAGAAGTATAAAACATTACATGTCCCTTATAAATTAAAAAAGAAAATACCACTAATTTGTGAGGGAAATGTCTTTATTCTTTGATTTCGGCGTTGCTGGAAATCGTTTTTACAATTATTGCCTGACAATGACTGATACATTTGACTTCAGGACATCTCTGACTACATACAGACACAAATTCAAGCATTTTTTCTGTATAAATTTAGAGACTTTCCAAAATAAAGGTCCCTAGAAGTGTATGATTCGACTTTTCCCCCATGGTTTAGTGTTAAAACAGTTAACAAAAATTGCAATAAATCGTAAAATTGAATACTTAAAAATCATAATACATAACAAATCGGCACCCAAGTATCTTGATGGTATCGACCAGGCCTATTAGATAAAGTTTTCTGTTTCATTCCAGTCATATCCAGCTATAAGCTAACATCAACACAGCTATCATTACTACTTTGCCACTTCCTGCATGTGCTTCACAATAAATGCATTTGAATGTGAAGGCATTAGTAGATGACAACAGCTTTAGAAGCCTGCTAATAAGCTCAGAGAAGCCCTTTTTCCGCGTGGACACATGGGACAGTGAATGCAGCTCTGTGTTTTGATCCACCTAAACACGGCTGGCAAAATCCTAACCTCGGTGGAGACGGATGCTGCTGGATCATCCACGAGCTGCGACTTCCAGACAGGGATCACTGAAATGTATGAGTTCATCAGAGCGCGTTAGTGCCATTCATGTGGTGAGTTAATAACGTTACATAAGAGTGTTGTTTTTTTTGATCAGTGACATCTGCTGTACAGTGAGGGTACTGAAGCTGCACAGAACATCAGCTTTTTAGACGTCAGACTCTTCACAATATCTGTTTAAGTCGTGTTTCCAGGAGATTGGATTTCAGGAGCAATGGACTGTTGTAAAAAAACCTTCTTCTAATCAACATTGAACTGGTGCTAGTACACACTTTTAAGCTCCATGTGATGCGGTCTGAGTTGCAGGGAACTCTAGATGTGAGGACTATGATATATATGTAGCTGATTTCTGGAGGAACACAGTTGGACCAGGCTGGGTCTTCCTGCTGATTGCACAGAGGTTCTGTATTATGGGCCCGGTAACCATTAAAAGCACAAATCTTAATTTACAAAGTTACAAATCAGACTAAATAAACTAACACAATGTGCGACAGACCATACTTTCTATTAGGGCTGTGACGATACACCTATCTCCCAATTCAATACTATCACCAAACTTGGGTGGCAATTCGATATAACGATTTATTGCGATTTTTGTTCACTTTTTTAACACTAGACCACGGGGAAAAGTTGAATCATACACTTCTAGAGACTTTTACTTTGGAGAATATCTAAATTAATACAGTAAAATGTTTGATTTTCAGCATGTATGTAGTCTGAGATGTCCTGAAGTCAAATATATCATCATCATTGTCAGGAATTAGCTATTACATTTTTGTCCAGCAACACAAAAATCAAAGAATAAAGACATTCCCCTCACAAATTACTGGTATTTTCTTTTTAATTTATAAGGGACATGTAATGTTTTATAAATCTGGTAAATATAATCCAATCAATCTTATTTCCATAGATGTATTTTGTAGATACAGTTCCCTTTGTTAACACCTTATTTTGAAAACCGGACGTAGTCACACGTGTCTACTTCCTCTAACTTCTCCAAGGTGGTCTCTAGCTCTCCCGTCAGCTCCGTTGTCTTTATACATCCATGGTCAGCTCCATCGGGGCCGTTTGAATGCATTTAACATAAATGTCAGTATCTGGGTGCTCTACAGTCGTAGCGTCGGCCCATTTGACCACGGAGACGAGAGCGACGGCCGGCTCGACCACAACGTTACTGCGATACGATAACGTTTCCTGTCCGTGACAGAGTTAGCATGCAGCTTTAGCCGTGATGTCTAGCTCTGCTTTTCCTGTCAATGTGTGAAACCCAAAGTGTTTCCATCCTTTACTGGATGTGTAGTGTTTACCACGCTGGATTTAACATGTGAGGGTGCAGGTCGGATCCACGCTGACCCTCCGCCGTTATGTACTTCCTCGTTTTGGCTCGCTATGGTTTGTTTTGGTTGACGGGTACGGAACGGATATGACGTCATGTTACTCAGACTACAACAATAAAAGCGCTAACTTCCTTCTACCTCCGTATATACTCAAATGAAGCAAATATATCGATTCACGCATTAAAAAAATCTATTTCAATGATGTGTAGAAACATTCTGTCTGTCGTGGTCGAAGTATGTGTTCAGTCAGATTAGTGTCCAGTCGCTGCTACTGTATTTCCACTGATTCTGGTTGCACCCCACCCCTCTCTGTGCCTGCCTCATTAGTATTATCCGCCTCTGATGGGAGACAGTTTAATTAATGACATATTTATTGGACACTTAATTACAACACTGATTTCTTAAAGATGAGAACGAGAAGCATTTTGAAATGAGCAACAGATGGGAAGAAACATGCCTAAACTATTCTAAAATTGATGGATGTTCAAATCACTAATGTGGGACAGTGCACATTAATCAACATTTGCCTGTAAATGTGCCAGATTTGAAATGTATCTGCGGCCCCTTACCATATTGCTAGCTTTACCTGCAATGATGCCATTCAGGCCTGATGAAGGATAAAGGTTTTCTGACAAATGCTGCTGCTTTTTGTGCCACTAAAGATTTAGGATATCCCGTCCCTCCCAAATCTGTTCTTCCCTTAGTTACAGTTGATTTCAGCCACAAAATATTGACTGAACAAGGAATTTGTCCAGTCAATAGAAAGTCCTTACAAGTGTGTGTGTGTGTGTGTGTGTGTCTGTGGTTACTGGATTGAGGCCATCAAATCCACAGAGTTCAGCAGGCTCACTGTCTATCTGTGGCACTGAAAACCCGGCCTGGATTAACCTTTGTGTCGCCTCTGATCTGGTTAGCAGTGCTTCTGTCACAGTGCAGCTAGTACTACCACTGACCCTAAAGCAGACCTCAGGAGTAAACAGCAAATATGACAGGATCACATATCACATGAAAAACCATCTTGCCAGGCTTCAAGTAATGCGTTTGTGTCCGGCAAGCCAGACCACGGACCAATCGGCGTCCTTGTGAGGAGCTACTGACAGCTATGGACATGGTTTAGGTATGTTTGACGACACACTGTATGGTCTGATCGTCAGCCACGACCTGAGTGCTCACACTACTTACTAACTTTACTTAGTACTTGTTGCGCCGGGCGACACATAGGACAAAGACTAAGGATCTCCACTCATCTCTGTTGTTTACTTTCTTCTCAATGCTGTTCCAGCTGTATCCTCTCGTCTTCTTTTCTCCTTCGATGGTTCACTTCCAGGTTGTTTTGGGCCTTGCGTTTTCCCCTCTGGTGTCCAACGCAATTCCACTTTTGTCATGTCATCAGATGGTTTCCTTAATACACGTCCTAGCCATCTCCATCTTCTTCTTATCAATATCGTTTCCATGTCCAAGCACCCTGTTGTTTTGTGTAGTTCATCATGGTTTGTAATCAGCCTAGGCCAGAATATCCTCATGATCTTTCTGAGGCGGGTATTGTAAAAGCTGGAAAGCTTGCCTGTGTCTCTTTCAGTCATTCTCCAGCACTCAGCACCATATAGAAGGACAGATAGTACACGGCTGTTGTATAACTTTATCTTGGTGTTTCTAGTTATATGTGTCGACCTCCAGATGTTTCCAAGTCTTAGAAATGCTGTCCTTGCTTTTCCTAATCTGGCCATAATGTCTTGGTCAGCTCCACCATCTGATGTTACCCGGCTTCCGAGGTATGTGAAAGATGACAAAGCATGTCAGTCGTTGTCCATTTAGCTCTGTGACAGGTGTTTCTTTTATGTTGAGGGGCATGACTTCTGTTTTCTTGATCTTAATCTCAAGTCCTCACACTGCATGTGTAAAATAGAAGAAAAAAAAACACGACCGGTCGGCTCCTGAGGGCCGTTCTGGCTGTTGACAGTTGTCAATAAAGATTTGTTTGAAAGCTCCGAGGCAGGTAAAGTTAGTTAGCTAGCAGAGGTCTGTACGGGTCACAATGCTAACAAGGCAGAAACCTGCTGCCTTGATCATCTGTGACATCCTGTCTGCTGAAACGTCTAAATAAAAAAAGAGACAGCGGCATAACGTTATATGGACTCTCAGGTGGCGAGGAAGACGTAGACAGTACGGGAGAATTGGAGGTAAGCTAGTTACATTTTACTAGCTATATCTATTGTAGCCTACATTGTTATCTGGATAGCTACGCTCTGATTTCTGTAAAAAGAGGAGAAAGAAGGCGCTGGCGTTGGGGAATTGGCTCGTGGCTCTGCTTCAACCGACCAAAATTTCTGACATGACAGAAATTCATCCGACTGTCTGACGGACGGTCGGGAGGAGTTAATCGGTCCTCGGTCTCCCCTGTACGCTGTACGGCAAACGACGCCCGACGAAGCTGAAATTCGGTCCAACTCTAAAATGAGTCGTGCCGCTCAAAATTCGGGCCAGAAACAGGCTGAAATCGTACAGTGTATGCCCAACTTTAGAGATTAGACACTAGCAGGAACTCCCCATCAAGTCAATGCAAAACACTGGCTACACCAATGCATCAGATGCTTTTTAGACTGTGTAATGATGTTGTGTCGGAACATCCATCAAAGTCAGATTGTATTCAACCCCGCCTGCATGTCTGTCGTGGTACAGTATGTGTTTAATCAGATTAGTGTGCAGCTATGGACGTGGTTTAGGTCTGTGTGACGACACGGAGAGGTTGTTCTAAACAGCAATGGCGCCTCCTAAAGAGGTTAGCGTAGAAACTGCAATAGCGTCAGTTCTATCAGCACTGGAGAGTATTTCTTCATTGAAAGAAGAGCAAAGAACGGACAGAAGATAAAATGATCCTCGTTTGCTGTTTGTAGGGATTAGTCTCTGAACTGATCTTGGCTCTGCTTCCTCTGGCGTTCCAGCTAGCATCATGCAGCCCTGAAGCACACCACAAGCCTTAATACCAAGCAGGCCTACTCTTCCTCATCCTTTTTTTTTTTTTCTAGAGATGTCAGCCTCTGTCTTTCCTTGTTAAAAAGTGGAAGCAGTGCCAACGTCAGATCAGAAACTAATCCCAAACACAGTACAGACAATCTTGTCAAATGGTTTCAAAGATGTTTACTGAGCCTTTTTATTTCTAAACAGTGATTTAGTGTGACTGGGTTCCACAAGGTGTGCTCGACTACTGTGGTGATTAAGGCAGTGGGGTAAATCTGTCTGTAAGATGTGATCTGCAGCTCTGCGGTAAACTCATTAGCTCGGCCAGACGTCAGCTTCGCTCTTGCGCTTCTTAACTTGAACCCCGGGGCTTCAGGGATGCTCCTGCTTTCTGAACTTTCTCTCACATTCAGATTTCTGCAGAATATTCTTGAAATCTTCTATCAATTTCTTGCTTGCATATAGATGTTGTGCTGATACAGCATATGATGTGAACGGTGGACTTACTTTCAGCTCGTTGTGAGGCAGGGCGGACCTACTGTTGCCATGGGCAACAATGTGTACCGTGATCGTGTGCTTCTTCATTCGCCAAGTTATCAAATGCTTGATAACTGTGTGGAATTCCAGGAACTGCTCTTGTGGTGAGTCCAGCTGTGTGAATGTGGTGTGTAGAAGTGTGACGTTCTCCAAAGTTTCGTTTCTCTGTAAAGTGAAAGAATTGTCAAACTGAACTAACGTCTACCAAACACTAGGAGACTTTGAATAGACTGAAGTCTGACACCCTCTCACATCTAAAGACAGGTTTTAGTCACAGACTATGATATTTTGGAAGGACTGGGGATCTTTCAGCGTCACTGTTTACAAGATACAAGACGAAAAACTGTTGAGAAAGAAGTGGACCAAAATTGCTGCAGCCCTCGAAATCCCCGGAGAGTATCACTGTAGCTAACTAGCATGAGCCCGCAAGTAGCCCCGTTTGGGAGGCTGCAGCTGTTTTCCGTCTCCACTCTATCGTGGTACAAATGGGAAGACACGTCAAAAGAGGCGATCTTGTTCACTCCAGTTCCTCCATGTTTACTTTCTACCCTGTTTGCCGCTTCCTGTTTGGTGCTGGAGAGAGCGCACCTATTGGTTGTTGACAATGTTCGCGTCACTGAACTTACGATAATATTAAATTTGTTTGATTTTATCGGAACGTCAAGACGAGAAAGAGACTGACTTAAAACAGCTTGGACTGAGTTTTATGACCTACTTGCACTAAACCATCGAGATCACGGGAGCGTAACCGCAACTCTCATGATTTTATTCCGATATCGGAAATATGTCTGCGACAGTGAAATCGCTTGAAAAGTCGTTAGGTGTGAGGTCACATGGTCAGCGTCTGGTTCAAAAGTAGTTTGTGCAACCACAGTGACAGTTAGCAGCACCAGAGCTGAGAGCTCTTTTTACTGTGCGGCCATATGTTTCCCTTCATTCTCTTCCTCTCTCGCTCTGTTATTAAAAGGCCGACTTGCTCCACTCTGTCTCAGTGGGATTTCAGTTATATGAAAATGCAATAATAACAATGCTGATACCCCCCTTCCCCTTTCCACACACGGGCCTTTTACTCTGCATGAAGAGCTGAAAGCCTGTAATAAGATTAGAGAACGGTTGAACAAACTGGGAAAGAGAGAGAGAGAGGAATGGGCAGGTGAGAGAGGGGTCATTCATTTCCCATTCACATACAGTACAGCTGTTGGTAATGCTGCAGGCTGGGATTACAGACGCACACTATCAAACCTGCAGGTTATAGAGTTCATGTAGGTGTTTGCAGATCGACGCATTTATTGATAAAGCAGACCTACTTGGCAATATTGACACAAAACAGCAGAAAACTGTCCATGTAGGTGGTGTAGATAGTTTGTGTGTGACTCACCCTTCTCTTGCTTACACAATCCCAAAGTACCTCGTGCTGGCAGAACCGCTAACCTCAAAAGTAGCATGGGTGCTGAAGTAGCATGGGTGCTTTTAACCGATAACCGACCCTCGTTAACCGTTAACTGACAAGATTAGTGCGTCGCATGCAGCGTATGAGAACAACAGACAACGGAGTCCCCAGTTCAGGGACTGTGCTCGCTATGCCCTCTCTGCCTGTGGTTTTGTCAAGTATTTAATACTCTTATCAACAAGGGAGTGGGAAATATGCTGCTTTATGCAAATGTATATTTATTATTGGAAATCAGTTAAACCTCTTGAGACCCGCGGGTCCGGGGGGGCGACCCCGACCAACTTCACTGACTTTCAGAGGCTCTAGCAGGTTCAGTTTTAGGGCTAGAGTGAAGCTGCAGATATTATATGAAACGAGAAAACCTAAGGAATCCATTGGTATCACACATGAATACAGTTGGTCTCATTGGATCCACAAGAGTCTCAGCTTTACTGTGATACCCAATTTATGTAATTCCAAGACTGTTTAGGGACCCCAGTATGCAGAAAAAACACCATTTTTAGAATAGGAGAAAATAACACATTTATACTGCATGAAAAGAACTGCATGGTTTCTGCCCAAAACTGCATGTGATTATCATAAAGTGGGCATGTCTGTAAAGGGGAGACTCCTGGGTACCCATAGAACCCATTTTCATTCACATATCTTGAGGTCAGAGGTCAAGGGATTCCTTTGAAAATGGCCAAGCCAGTTTTTCCTCGCCAAATTTTAGCGTAAGTTTGGAAAGTTATTTAAAATGTCCGGTAAAAAAGTCTGAAAAATGTCCGGTAAAAAAAAGTCTGAAAAATGTCCTGTAAAAAAAAGTCTGAAAAATGTCCGGTAAAAAAAAGTCTGAAAAATGTCCTGTAAAAAAAAGTCTGAAAAATGTTCGATTAAAAAAAGTCTGAAAAATGTCCGGTAAAAAAAGTCTGAAAAAGTCTGAAAAATTAAAAAAAAAAAAAAAAGTCTGAAAAATGTCCGGTAAAAAAAGTCTGAAAAATGTTCGATTAAAAAAAGTCTGAAAAATGTTCGATTAAAAAAAGTCTGAAAATTTTTTTTAAAAAAAGTCTGAAAAAATGTCCGAGACCCGAGTTGGGACTTGACTTGGGACTTGGTCCCACCTCTGATAGCCTATACAATACAGTGAAATGTCACCAATATGAAAAATGTGTGATAAAAAAGTCTGAAAAATGTCCGATTAAAAAAAGTCTGAAAAATGTCCGATTAAAAAAAGTCTGAAAAATGTCCGGTAAAAAAAAGTCTGAAAAATGTCCGATTAAATAAAGTCTGCAAAATGACCGGTAAAAAAAGTCTGTAAAATGTAAAAAAAAAAAAAAAAAAAGTCTGAAAAATGTCCGATAAAAAAAGTCTGAAAAATGTCCGATAAAAAAAAGTCTGACAAAAGTCCGATAAAAAAAGTCTGAAAAATGTCCGAAAAAAAAGTCTGAAAAATGTCCGATTAAAAAAAGTCTGAAAAATGTCCGGTAAAAAAAGTCTGAAAAATGAAAAGAAAAGAAAGTCTGAAAAATGTCCGATAAAAAAGTAAAAAAAAAAAAATTAAAATCTGAAAAATGAAAAAAAAAAAAAAAAAGGGCTGAAAAATATCCGATACCATGTCAGTAAATTAAACTACTGCTTGCAATCTGAGGATATATATATACACATTACATTATATGGGATTTATTGTTTTTTGGGGGCGGTTTTTACCATGGTATCGAATTTGGTATCGAAAATCATGGAAATTCACTGGTATTGGTATCCACTACTAGATTTCTGGTATTGTGACATCCCTAGAAATTAGTGGCATTAAAACAAATTTGCGTTATGGCGTTATTATCGTGTTAACTTTGGCAGCCCTACTGCAAACAAAATCTCTGCATTTTTGTTGTCCTCAGTAAGTCCTCGCTAAGTTTATAATTAGTAGCTCTAACCTTTACTGTGCTACACCAGGTGGCCATGGCATCACACACACACACACACACACACACCCTGTCGGTCCCAGGAGTGCTGGTATATTTGTAATGCAGGGGGCTGGGTTGGACCAATTTTGGCACTTTATTCACTTTGATATGACTGTAGATTTGATTAATACAACATGGGCTGTACTGGTTGTCTCTAGTTAGGTACCTCATGCATGTTCTGCTCCAATAGAATATTTTGGGAGAAATAGCAGTATCGGTGGTGGTTTGAACCCTGTCGGCGGTGCCTTTGCTGAGGACTCCTGCTCCGGAGCAGCCTGTCCACCTCAGTGCCTGCTGGGAATGTGTGGGAGGAGAACGGGACGGGGGGGGGGAGAGATTAACAGAGGAACAGACGAAGGTGAGTTGATGGGAGGTTAAGAAGGGATAGAAAAGAGGAGGAGGAGGAGGATGGAGAGAGAAGAGGCAACGATGACTTTCCACTGTTGTCTCCGTAGAGGTCAGCATTAAGAATTCATCAGCTCTTACGCGTGTGTGTTTATTAAGGCCGTTAAAGATTAATCACCATTAAGAATTGAATTGATGGGCGAGCAATGAGTAAAGGTCACAGGTGTCTTCTTCTACGTTGAGACTGAGTACTGCGGTGGTGCCAACTCGGACAGCAGGGAACCTGGGAGTGACCCTGGATGACGAGCTGTCGTTGTCTAACGGGGAGGGATGGGAAGAGAAGGAGAGTAAAAGAAGACGTCCAAACAGAAAGAAAGAGGGTTGAATAACAGCAGCTCGTCCAGAACATTGTGTTCTATAGGACCGGCTACACACTAGTGATGTAACGTGTGTGTGTGTGTGTGTGTGTGTGTGAGAGAGTGTGTGTGTGTGTGTGTGTGTGTGTGAGAGAGAGTGTGTGTGTGTGTGTGTGTGTGTGTGTGTGTGTGTGTGTGTGTGTGTGTGTGTGTGTGTGTGTGTGTGTGTGTGTGTGTGTGTTTAATACTGCTGAGTCAGGCTGGAGGAGCTAGACTTCCATTATCACTGAGCTGGAAAGACCCCGTCACACACACACACAGACACAGACAGACAGTTCTGCTTTTCCCCATGTTTTGGTGATGTGACTGTCTTACAAGCTGAGCACGCTCACAAATGGTTTTAAACATCTGGAAGTCAGGCTGAGCTCCTTAAAGATGAAATGTGACTTTAAGCGAAATTCAGTTGCAAATACAACCAACAGTATTAAAGGGGACACATTTTTAGGTTCATACTTGTAATTCTACTAGAACATGTTTACTACAGTTGGGATGATTCACCTCCCAATTCGAAACTATCACGATACTTGGGTGCCGATCCAATATGTATCCGATTAACACTAGACCATGGGAAAAAGTGGAATCATACACTTCTAGAGACTTATATCTAAATTAATACAATAAAAATGTTTGATTTTCAGCATGTATGTAGTCAGAGATGTCATGAAGTCGAATATATCATCATCATTGTCAGGAATTATTCATTACATTTATTCCAGCAATGACATTTCCCTCACAAGTTAGTGGTATTTTCTACTTCTGCTGAATATAATCCAATCAGTCTTATTTCCATATATGTACTTTGTATATACAGTTCTCTTTGTTAACGCTTTATTTTGAAAAACCAGACGTAGTAACATGTGTATACTTCCGCTAACTTTTCCTCCAAGGTGGTCTCTAGCTCTCCCGTCAGCTCCGTTCTCTTTATCCATCCATGGTCAGCTCCATCGGGGCCGTTTGAATGCACTTAACATAAATGTCAGTATCTGGGTGCTCTACAGTCGTAGCGTCGGCCCATTTGACCACGGAGATGAGAGTGACGGCCGACATGACCGCACGTTACCGCGATACGATAACGTTTCCTGCCCGTTACAGAGTTAGCATGCAGCTTTAGCCGTGATGTCTAGCTCTGCTTTTCCTGTCAATGTGTGAAACCCAAAGTGTTTCCATCCTTTACTGGATGTGTAGTGTTTACCACGCTGGATTTAACATGTGAGGGTGCAGGTCGGATCCACGCTGACCCTCCGCTGTTTTGTACTTCCTCGTTTCGGCTCACTGCGGTTTGTTTTGGTCGTCGGATATGGAACGGATATGACGTATAATGACCCGTAACTTCGTTGTAGTGATGTCACATTTTACAGTATTTAGCAATTAACTATGCGAGTAATATGTTATCATAACTGATTGAAAGCCACGAAAGTAATATGTAAAGTGAAATAATCCATTTTATCCAGTTGACCCTTTGTGTCACTATAAAACAAGTCACCATGGTCACTCTGTGTCAAACCATCGAGCATTGACAGGGAAAGAACTACTGCTGAAATGCTAAAGAGCCGGTGGGCAACCGACTGCAGATTCAGGAAAATATCTGCTGAAGGCTAAAGAATGTGAAGCGTTGAAGTGTTGCTGACTTTGAGGGTGTGTAGTTTTACGACTGTACAGTAGCGGAAGCTGTTTGTGTGTTTCTGCTGTGTGACTGTAGTACAGCTAGCGGGTCATTTGGTGGGACTCCAGCTCCCACTGAGTGACCATCTGGACCCCTGAGCTCCTGCATACACAGGCACTGCAGTGAGTCATTAATGGAGAACCAATCAGTGCAGGGCCAAGTGATGATGTCAGCTGGTTAAAGAAATGGATTTGATGATTAGGACCAGGAAAAAGCAACACAGCTGGGAGGGAAACCAGACCGTATGTACAGTATGTAGTTAAGCCTCGGACATACTCTCCACGTTCTGCATCCGGGAAAGTGTGGTCTAGTTGTGCCTTTTGGGGGTTAGAAGTGCAGGGTGACCACATTTTTTGATAATAACAAGCTAGATTGTGCTCAATAGACTAATGTCATTAGATCCAAAAGGGCCAAACCTTTGGCACTACTTTAGTAGGGGTCAAGCAGGAGCGGCGGTATGTGAGCCATGCTTACTTTTGTCTTGTATTTCATATGTTCAGTGTTAGTATTGTGATATGGATGCTTTGCCTGTGGTGAACTGGAATTTTTTGGGGGCTTTTTGCCTTTATTTGACAGAGATAGTGGTAGCTGTGAAAGGGGGATGACACGCAGGAAAGGGCCACGGGTCGGATTTGAACCACGGGCCGCTGCAGCAAGGACTCAGCCTTTGGTACATGGGGCGCCCGCTTTACCTGGTGAGCTGCCGCGGCGCCCCGTGAACTGGACTTTTGACTTGAAGTGTTATTATGGTCCTTGTTTTACATGTCTTTAATGCCTTTTCTTATGATTTGTAAATGCGTAACGTGAAGTGATATAGTGATTCTTGTGCTAACCGTGCCAATTATTTATGTGGACACTTCCTCCAGTTGTAGTTGTTCCCTCCCTCATTTTGTATTCATGGGCTCAGATACATAGATTCCTACTTTTATATATGTTATGAGGTACATTCTAGTTAATTTGTGACGCCTCTATTCCGCTCTAGCCATATAGAGTAAGACAGCCAGTGGCTTGATGTTATTGAGAGGTACTTGCCGATATTATGAACGTGTATATGAATTTTTGTATATATTGTTGTTTACTATGTATATATGAGTTTTGTGTAATATACATGTAACATTACTTTTGATTATATATGGGATACTTGGGTCACTGGCGTTATCATGTGAATATCATGTGACCAGAGCGCTTACCCTTTAAAGATGGCGTCTCTGTACAGATTTATTAAGTCTGATGAAGAGTTTGTGCTCGAAACGTCACTTACAAAGATGTGCCAATAAATCACACTCTAAGGGAGCTACAGTGTGCGGACCTCCTTCTACGTTTTTCAATGGGTGAATGCTGACATGTAGTGTAACATGCTTGGTGAGTGGTCGGAAGACTAGAACGGCGCTATGTAAATGCAAGTCCATATACCAATTGATGGTCTGCATCGGTCTAGCATTCTGCGCATGTGCATTTCCCGATTCACTCTCCATTCCAGTTGGTAGCGGTACTACACCATAACGTTGTTTACCAGGAGTTCAACACCATTTGGCTGTATTCCTTTAAAGACCAATTATATAAATGTGGGTAACTGGATCCCCTAGCACAACCTCTCTTCAAAAGAAGCATCCACTTTGTTATCTTCTTCTTCTTCTTCTTCTTGGCAAACCAGCTAGAGGGGCATTCGCCACCAACTGGACTGGAATGTCGAATAAACCTGGAGCATGAGCAGTCGGCGCGCTTGCTATGCGTACAGTCCGCAAGGTCACAAAATTTTGGGCTGCACACGGACGTCCACAAAGGGTCTGCCCGGACCCTTGTGGATATGGGTGGTCGACGACATTCACGTCACGAGAACCAAAGCAGACCCTCGCGGACACACGGAAAGTATGAGTTGGCCTTTAGGGTTTCACCCTGACTGTAGTGGGAACTTTCACACACATAGTTTAGTCCTAGTATTAAAGTTCTTTGTGTTGACGGGGGATATGACATTTTTTCTGAGCCACTTTGAGTCATGAAACCTCATCCAAGATTGGTCAAGGTCACTCTGACCTCATAACCGTCTCATTCTTGTGATATCTCAGGAACGCCTTGATCAAATTCCTTCAAATTTGGCACAAACGTCCACTTGGACTCAGGGATGAACTGATTAGATATTGGTGGTCAAAGGTCACTGTGACCTCAGGTCTGTCCCATTTGTGTGAACGCAATATCTCAGGGACACTTGAGGGAATTTCTTCAAATTTGGTGGTGAAAGGTCGAGGTCACTGGGAGCTGTCACTGGGAGCTTTTTCAGCCATAACTCAAGAATTCGTATGCACACAATTCACACAAATGTCTAATAGTATAAACTGCAACTTGACTAGTTGGTGGAGGCGTACAACCTTTGGGTAGTAGTTCTAGTTTGCAAGTAGTCATAATGTCACCACGGTTTTAGCACCACTTATTTCAAAAGGACACAATAAAGAATCTCTGTGTCACTTTATAGTGTCACCAAGGCTCCTCTTTGACATGATTTAGGATAGCAACAGGCATCTTTAAAATATTTGACCGTATAAAAACACTTTGTGGCTGATTTGTCCTGGGATGTATTACTCCATCCGCATAAATATACTCTACCGTAAAACAACCGAAGCCCATCTCGAATCAGATTGTATATTGCATCTTCAAATAAGACTCATATTCAATCAATGACGTGTGTCAAATATCAGGGAGAGCTGTGTAATATTATTGCTCCAAGCATGGATGAGACATAAAAGTGGTTATGGAGGCTTGCTCCTACAGCCTCTGCCATCAGTGTATGAATGTGTGTGTGAACGGGTGAATGCTGACCTGTAGTGTGAAGCGCTTTGAGTGGTCTGAAGACTAGAAAAAGTCCATTTACCATTTACAATTCGCTCTTAATATTTTTGTCATTTGTGTTTCTTTTACTGACAGCTGTGACACCCACTGACAACCTGCAGCACATGGAGGAGGAGGGGGAGGAGTCCAGTTCCAGCAGCCAATAGCAAGAGCTCGGAGCGTCGAAGAGAGCCGGTGACAGCTCCAAACTGGTAACAACTTTTTTTTATATACGACAAAACTTGAGGTGCTCTCCCTGTTTCCTGTTTGTGAATTAACTACTTTAGACTTTCAGTCTAAAAGAAGAGATTAATTTGAGACATTTTAGCTTCATAACCATGACGATACCTCAGCAAATGAATTCCCCAGTAACAAAAAGGCTTTGATTAGCATATTTATACCCCCGCGACAATTTAGTCGGGGGTATATCGTTCTCCGTGTGTCCGTCCGTCCGTCCTTTCGTCTGTTTGCGTGTCACACTTTCGTTACTGGAGCAGAACTCGAAAACTATTTAATTTAGGAACTTCAAATTTGGTGTGATGGTTGACAGTGTGGTCTAGTTGTGCCTCTCGGGGGTTAGAAGTCCAGGATGCCCACAATTTTTTTAATTTTTCCAAAAGGGAAAAACCTTTGGCCCTACTTTAGCAGGGGTCAAGCAGTGAACGGGGGTATGTGAGCCATACTCACTTTTGCCTTGTTTTAACTGTTGCATACAGTGCCCTTCCAAATATGTCTTTTGTTTTATTAAATCCATTTCCATAAACTGAAAACGTACTATCGGCATACTCACAAATGTTAATAAACTGACCTTTTGACCAAGACTAAGGGGCTCCAGTTTACTAAATCACTATCTAGTGCCTCATTTCCACTGCATGGTACGGCTCTGCTCAGCTCGACTCACTTTTGGTACCAGGTCCTTTTCTTTATTTTGTTTATCCACTGCAGATAGTATCCCCTCAGTGAAGGCGGGATTCTCTTATCCGTGATAAATCGGCCTGTCTCTCAGCAGACATTTTGACTTGTCAAAGCAGAAGAACAACAGGTGTAACTAATAACATCAATAATGGCTGCATTCCATTTGAGTGAGCCACTTCCTGGTGCTCCTGGTGTTGCGTAAGCTGACTCAATGGAATGACTCACACACTAGTGCATTTTAATGAGACAGCTTCATTATTAGTAATGCCTGTGCTACGGGTCTACAACCAGAATACTGTGAATATTCATATGTAAAGACACCACATCACTCAGCTGAATGAAGTACATCAGTCTGTTGATGTGTGTCAGCGTACAGTATTCCTCAGCACCGGTCCGTTTGTGATAGTATAACAGCATCTCGTTCAGTATTTGTGCTCCACCAGGTCATTAGAAATGGAAAGCTCAACCTTTTGAAAGGGGATGCTGAACTATGATGAATACTGGTGGGAATGTGGAGAGCACTGGCTGCCGCTGCTGCTCAGAGCGTGGTTGCTTTCCCAGCAGAGCTCTGCTGCCTCTGCTCGACATGCTGCTAACACAGGAAATAGAAAGAGCTAGAGGGTCTCTGTGTGTGCATGTGTGGTTGTGTGTTTGCTATTGATTCTTGGCTGCGTGCCCAGAGGTGATACATGGGAGAGAGAGAGACCTAACACAAGAGGAAAGAGAGGAGGCGGAGAGACACTAAACACTGACATCGTACACAGTTGTAGATGCTCACTCAGTGGATAAAACCAGGTCATTTCCATATATAATCCAGACCAGTTACCATGAAGCGTACAAAGACGAGGTTTCATTCGTACACAAGGCGGTCAGTTTCACTGACAGCCACCCTCAAGTGAAGCAGAACGAAGGCTGCCGCTGGACATTGGTTAATAATATCTGACCCGGTAATACTGCGATGAATCAATGGACCAAAAGCAACACATACACTGCACTAGATTTCACCTGGACTGTCTAATTGTTCTATCAACAGAACATGCTAACATAAACACATAGAGGACACATTGGCCCAGTTCAGACCTGGCACTAACATGCGTCTTGGCTGATCCGATACTACATCTTTCATTTTTACATCGCGTCTGCTGCGGCGTCTGCTGCCTGCTTGACACCCACTACTACCATCATTATTGACACCCACTACTACCATCATTATTAGCCTTTTTATTATTAGTAGTATTAGTTATGTTTCTATTATTATTACAGCTATTAATTCGGATAGTTGTATTATCACTCTTTTACATTCACTGCTATTCATTTTTGTTATTAGTCCTACTTGTATTAGTTCTTACAGCTGCTGTGCTATTATTGTGGTTGCTGTACATCTCTCTCCGTCTCTTTTCTCTCTCTCTCTCTCTCTCTCTCTCTCTCTCTCTCTCTCTCTCTCTCTCTCTCTCTCTCTCTCTCTTTTCTCTCTCTCTCTCTCTCAAAACCCAACCGGTCGAGGCAGATGGCCGCCCCACCCAGAGCCCAGTTCTGCTCTAGGATTCTACCCGCTAAACGAGGAGTTTTTCCTGGCCACAGCGCACTCCAATGCAATGCTCTTGATGGGATCTCTTGTTGGGTCTCTAAACTATAGAGTACAGTCTAGACCTGCTCTATATAAAAAGCTTCTTGAGATAACTTCTGTTATGATTTGACGCTATATAAAAATAGATTGAATTGAATTGAATTGAATATCTTTCCATTTGCAAAGATCAAATACTAAATGCGAGTGAATTTAAGTTCCCTCTGGTAAGCAGTGATGCAGCGTATATATGTCTAGGGCTTTTATTGTGAAAGGTCAGAACTGAAAGAGTGAAGCTGTAATGCGCTGCCAACCCGGTCTCACGGGAATGTCTATAAATACCACAACATTATACGATTATTCCGCGTGTCATTTGTACGCCACGCAAACGTCCACACTTAGGTTCAGGCAAGAAAACCACTTAGTTAGGGTTAGGGTAAACGGCATGTTTGGACTTAAAATAAGTACATAAACTAAGCAAAATACGTACGGGAGAAACGTAACATAACTACAGAAAACACGTCACAAACGTCAATAAAAACATGTGACAAACGTCACATGACAAACGTCACTAACGTCACAGAAGTCAAAACACTGGTCCCGAACACAGGTCTCCTGGTTAAGAGTCCGGTGTTTGTGAGACTCATCCACCTCCACCCCTCTTTTTTAACATTAGACCATGGGGAAAAGTTGAATCATACACTTTTACTTTTACACAGACTTTTACTTTGGAAAATCGCTAAATTAATACAGTAGGAATGTTTGATTATCAGCAAGTATGTAGTCAGTGAAGTCAAATAAATCAGTCGTTGTCAGGCATTATTTATTACATTTTTTCCAGCAACCCAAAAATCAAAGAATAAAGACATTCCCCTCACAAATTAGTGGTATTTTCTTTTTCATTTATAAGGGACATGTAATGTTTTATACTTCTGGTGAATATAATCAAATCAATCTTATTTCCATAGATGTATTTTGTATATACAGTTCCCTTTGTTAACACCTTATTTGGAAACCAGACGTAGTCCCACGTGTCTACTTCCTCTAACTTCTCCAAGTCCGTCTCTAGCTCTCCCGTCAGCTCCGTTGTCTTTATACATCCATGGTCAGCTCCATCGGGGCCGTTTCAATGCAGAGAACATAAATGTCAGTATCTGGGTGCTCTACAGTTGTAGCGTCGGCCCATTTGACCACGGAGATGAGAGTGACGGCCGGCTCAACCGCCACGTTACCGCGATACGATAACGTTTCCTGTCCGTGACAGAATTAGCATGCAGCTTTAGCCGTGATGTCTAGCTCTGCTTTTCCTGTCAATGTGTGAAACCCAAAGTGTTTCCCTCATTTACTGGATGTGTAGTGTTTACCACGCTGGATTTAACATGTGTGGGTGCAGGTCGAATCCACGCAGACCGTCTGCTGTTTTGTACTTCCTCGTTTCGGCTCGCTACGGTTTGTTTTGGTTGACGGATACGGAACGGATATGACGTCACATTACTCAGACCACAACAATAGAAGCAGTAACTTCCTTCTACCTCCGCATAGACTCAAATAAAGCAAATATATTGATTCTGGCATTAAAAAAATGATTTCGAAATCGTAAAATAAATATCACGATACATAGGTGAATCTATTTTCTTTCCTGCCCCCACAAACCGTGCACTTTGGGTGCTCATCTCAGCTATCCTGCTGCCCACATCTGATTCCTGGTAAACACAATAATAAGACATTACAATCCATAAAGCCAGAAATGAACAACAGCCAAGTGTTCTCTGGGAGAGAAGAGGACTGCAGGCATCTAGGGCTGGAACCCTCTCCCTCTCTCATGACTATCATGTGTTATAGGAGAGAGAGAGAGAGGGAGTGTGTGTGTGTGTGTGTGTGTGTGTGTGTGTGTGTGTGTGTGTGTGTGTGTGTGTGTGTGTGTGTGTGTGTGTGTGTGTGTGTGTGTGCGTGTGCGTGTTAGCTGATTGTTAGCTTTAGAAAGCGAGAGAATCGTAGACTAATCACGCCGGTGTTTTTCCCGTCTGCTAGAGCACGATAAGAGTGAACTTCAGTGTGTGAAGGACCAGGTGAGAGAGAAGCCTGAAGGATATTGCAAGAAGACAAGAAATGTAGTGTTAGTCCACCGTTTCTCTGTCTGATACTGTGTTCTGCAGGAAATGAGCACAACACATGTTCCTAATCCAAATGAAATCAGTCCTTCAGTGTGTGTGTGTGTGTGTGTGTGTGTGTGTGTGTGTGTGTGTGTGTGTGTGTGTGTGTGTGTGTTTATGTGCGCTGTGCGTCCGTGGTAAACTAGAAACATATGGCCTTGTTCAGTACTGGAATCACAGAGTAATCACATAATACATCACACTCACACATCCCTAAAAGTCTACATTTATAAACTGTCAAACTGTACTTCAGTTCTTCAATGCTGCTCACCGTATAATATGCTCCAGGCCTCAAAAACAACAAGATATGATTATAGTATAGGAGTGTAGCTCATCTTCAATAAATGTTTGGGCACATTTTGGATTTAATAACTTAATCAGCTTTGTGACACCAAGGTGGAGCATTTTGTGAATACTTATTTCCATACTGATGATGATGATGATGATGTTCCCTATTATTACCATTGCAGCGGAGAGGCTGCAGACGGTCAGCGACAACATACCAGAGCCGCTTTTCATTTCATTAAATCAAAAAGCTGCATATTCTCACACACTTTTCTCTGCTTTTTTGTTGTTTGCCTGACAGTGACATGAAGAGCTGTTAGTTTAACTGCTTCAAAATGTACCTTAAAGGGAGATCAGTCAAGTATTTAATACTCTTCTCAACATGGGAGTGGGCAAATATGCTGCTTAATGCAAATGTATGTATATATTTATTATTGGAAATCATTTAACAACACAAAACAATGACAAATATTGTCCAGAAACCCTCACAGGTACTGCATTTAGCATAACACAATATGCTCAAATCACAACATGACAAACTGCAGCCCAACAGGCAACAACAGCTGTCAGTGTGTCAGTGTGCTGACTTGACTATGACTTGCCCCAAACTGCATGTGATTATCATAAAGTGGGCATGTCTGTAAAGGGGAGACTCGTGGGTACCCATAGAACCCATTTACATTCACTGATCTGGAGGTCAGAGGTCAAGGGACCCCTTTGAAAATGGCCAGTTTTTCCTCGCCAAAATTAAGCGTAAGTTTAGCGTTATTTAGCCTCCTTTGCGACAAGCTAATATGACATGGTTGGTACCAATGGATTCATTAGGTTTTCTAGTTTCATATGATCTTCACTCTAGCTTTAAAACTGAGCCTGCTACAACTTAAAAATCCCAAATTGCGTTAATATGTTAAAGAAATTAGCGTCGTTAAAACAAATTTGCTTTAACGTGTTATTATCGCGTTAGAGAATATTCACATGCATACTTGGTGTCTGCACATGTAAATATCATATCAGCAAACAAGCAAACTATTTCCGATATTCTACGTCTACTTCATGATTCAGGGCAAATTCCGCCATTGTCCGTGATATTTTGGATGCAACCACAGCCTTTGTTAATGAACTGCTGCCTCTTAGTGTATCAGCAGACAGAGCTTTAAACATTTTGAAATTATGCTAATGCTCTTTTTTCCCAGTTTGCTTCTGAGTTGGATTTATGTGTGTGTGTGTGTGTGTGTGTGTGTGTGTGTGTGTGTGTGTGTGTGTGTGTGTGTGTGTGTGTGAGCCATCTCTGCAGGGGACAGATTTGGATGGCAGATTAGAAGATTTTAATCAGCACAACACACACACTGTTTTAAGAAAATAGATAATCATAATACGCACAAGCAGCCGCTTTCATATTCATAATTAATATTCCATACAGAAATTTCAATCCAATATCAGTGGCTTCATATTGCCAGATTAAAACATACGGAGTCTCCCCTTTACAGACATGCCCTCTTTATGATCATCACATGCAGTTTTTTGCCTGCAGTCCAAATGTGTTATTTCTGCCTATTCTAAAATGGTGTATTTCTGGTGTGTTCTTTATACTATGACAGTTTTCCTAAAATTAGATTTAAAAAAAAATTCGTAGAACGTTGTAATTGACCAATCAGAATGGAATATTTAACAAAGCTTTGTAAAAATGCTATATAATGAATCGTCACCCCTGTATCATGATACGTATCGTATCGCCCCAGTGAAGGGGGTTAGCCCCGAAGTGAGCATCAACTTCGGCGTCTCCCCTGTGCTTCCTGGACACGGTCTGGAAGCTGAAGCAGGAACGATTAACAACATGTTTACAGCAAGGCTTTGAATACTTGCATATAAAAATACTTTTATCTAAGTATTTTTAGAGTGGTAGAGTCATAATCAGCTCATACAAAAAAAACTGACTGGGTTGTCTTATTTCACAGTTTGTGGGTTGGTAGGTATGGAGGACAGAACCTGCCAAAATCATAAATACATGAATAAATAAATAAATGACTCTATAAATAAATATGTCATTAAATGTATCAAAAATAATATTAAAAATGAATGTAGCCATTAATTAATTGATAGAATGTGACATACCGGGACGAGGGGGAGCGGCAGCAGGCCGATGACTCGCTGTACGGAACCGGGAATGAAGACTGGAGTGCAGCTAGCTAGCTATGCATATATGCACTCTGACCCCATGACACACGTTGAGTGACAGCCCCTGCATTTACATGATGAGGCAGAAATGTAAAAAGAAAAGAAGACAGAAATAAATAAGTTTGGGGAAATAAATTTAAAAATGCATACAAATAAATAAATAATGGTAAATTAAACAGACGAGTAAATAAATAAGGGAATTAATACAAAGATAAATAAATAAGAAGCAAATTAAAAAAGAAAATATCATTTTATTTAACATTTTTATCAATTAATTAATGTCTATGTTTATTTTTAATATTATTTTTGCTATATTTGATGACACAAGTATCAAGTCATTTATTTATTTATTTATTTACTCATTTATTTTGGCACGTTCTGTCCTCCATAGGTAGGCACTCCAGATGCCCAAATGTATGAGCACAAGCACTGAAAAAGTGACTGAGTTGGGACCAGAGAGTTGTAGGTTTGTATCTGGCCTGGTGTCCTCTCTCAACTAACCACACCACTAAAGTGCCCTTGAGCAAATCACTAAAGCCCCAACAGCTCCAGCGCTGCTTTAGTGACCACAAAGTGGTTGAGTGGGCAGTTCCAGTGGGATTTTGGGCAATGTAGTGTTCTGCACGAGTAAACGTTTCATTGAAAAGTTTGCTGCATGTTTATGTCATCAGAAATGAGTTTTATGTTCATTAACCGTCAGTCAGCTTTCTTTACACAGTGGTACCTTGCAGTGTGTGTGTGTGTGTGTGTGTGTGTGTGTGTGTGTGTCTGTGTCCTAGCTATTCCTGCTATTGTTGCTAGGTGCATGATGTCACAGTCTAACTCTACCCTCATTGGCTGTTTCTCTCTCTTTTTTTTTTTTGCCTATTCCAGATAGTGTGGCGAGCTGAAGGGAGAGCTGAGGCGAGCGTGGAGAGGCGGCTGGGCTTTCCTTTTCCAACCACCCCGTGCTTTTCCTTCGGCCCTGTGGAAGCACTCATCCACACCACTGCATGGAAACACACTCATCACTCCTCTTCCTCCTTTCCGTTCTGTCACTGTTCTCTCTCTTTCTATCTGTCTATCAGTCCATCTTGCTCAGCTGAACCTCAGCACCACAGACCAGTCGAGACCTCTCAGTGAAGACTGGTTGTTCAGGTTGTAGATCATCCTACTCAGGCAGTGCAGTAGTACATTTGAATACAGGACTTCAGCAGCCCAGAGTCTGGCTCGGTACCACAGGGTCCCACAGGCGATGAGGAGGGCCAGGGGGTTCGTCTCTTTCTAGACTTTCTCTTCTCCACCTTGTGTCTTCATGTTTTGGGGGTCCTCCAGTGCCCCCGCCCTCTGTCGACCCCCCCGCACCTGCTGCCACCACGGCCGGCCACCCCAGTCGCCTCGTTGCCATGCCGACAGAGACGCTGGCTCCAGCCCTGCCAGATAGCAAGGCCGCTGGCCCCGCGACGGCCTTCGGTTCCGCCGTACCCCTCCGCATCCTCAACAAGGGCCCAGACTACTTCAGGAGACAGGTACAAAGACTTGTCCACTGGCAAAAGACTGGTCCACTACCCAAATACTTGTCCACTATCTAAAGACTTGTGCAGAGTCCAAAGACTTGTCAACAACCCAAAGACTTGTCTACTATCTAAAGACTTGTGCACTATCTAAAGACTTGTGCAGAGTCCAAAGACTTGTCAACAACCCAAAGACTTGCCCACTGCCCAAAGACTTGTCCACTATCTAAAGACTTGTGCACAGTCCAAAGACTTGTCCACAACCCAAAGACTTGCCCACTGCCCAAAGACTTGTCCACTATCTAAAGACTTGTGCACAGTCCAAAGACTTGTCCACTGTCCAAAGACTTGTGCACAGTCCAAAGACTTGTCCACTGTCCAGAGACTTGTGCACAGTCCAAAGACTTGTCCACTGTCCAAAGACTTGTGCACAGTCCAAAGACTTGTCCACTATCCAAAGGCTTGTCCACAGTCCAAAGACTTGTCCACTATCCAAAAGCTTGTCCACTGTCCAAAGACTTGTCCACTATCCAAAGACTTGTCCACAGTCCAAAGACTTGCTTCAATGTGAGTGTCACTGGTTGGTCTGTCTACAAGTTGTAGGCTGCGTTTTGTGTTCATTAACACATTATTTTTGATCTGTGTCTCAGGTGGAACCTAACCCAAAGCGCCTAAGTGCTGTTGAGAGACTAGAAGCTGACAAGGCCAAGTATGTCAAGAGCCAGGAAGTTATCAATGCTAAGCAGGAGCCCATCAAACCACCCATGCTGGCCAAGCCTCCCGCCGGTCACACCCTCCTGTCCAAGAGAGGCTCTGGGATTGGTGGAGGAAATGGAGGCGGGATACCTTTCAAAGCATCCAATAACAACGCCAAGTCGGACTCGTGTGCAACAAGCAGCGGCGGCAGCAAGCGGGAGAACTTAAACCTGGAGATCCTTAAAAATCTGCTGAACTCGTCGTCCTCTTCGGGAGCAGGATCTGAAGGACTAGGTGGCGGAGCTAAGAGTGCTGTGTTGATGAGGTCATCGGGGGGAATGGCCAGGAGTTGGACGCCATCAGGGTAAATTACTGCTTTAACATTCAAGCAATGATTATGGGCTGTTTTTGAGTTGAAACACTGCAGTTCTACTGCAACTGGGTCACCTTGACTGAAGTTTCCTAAATGTTCCAGATACAGGGCTTATGGGGATTCACCATAGTTGGAACATAACTGCATAACAGAAGCCATTATTTGCTGTATTATATGTGTATCAGATGCCTTGTCATGGTAATATATGTAGGCCTATGTTAGATAAAACTCCAGGTGGTGATCAACAGTTACCAACTTTACCTCGAAATAATTAATAGTTTTTCTACCCAGTAAGGATTGTGGCATTATGGTTTATAAAGGTTGGCAAGTTACTGTAGATAATTAGCTGAACTACATAGCCACAGGTTAGTATAAAGGGGAGTCAAAGATGGAGCAAACTCAAGATACGATATTATGTCAATTAGGGTTGAAGGTTTTGTGGAAATTTGAGGAATTATAGATTTGGGCAGCCCAACGCAATTGCAGACTACGTTGAGAAATGTTTCTTAAAGAATACTAAATTTACATTTATATGTATAGTCACTTTTTATACTTTGATACCGATCCCAGTCTTTGCAGGAGTAGTTCTTTGCCTTTTTTCTTCTGTACCAAACACAAACATATCTCTGAAAGAAATTCCTTCTATTCCAAATATTCTACTACTATTACAGTGTTACTCATTCACATCCATAGAAATAGAATAGAACAGACATTGAACTATATTCTGTGGTCCTTTGATAAGCACAAAAGAAAATGCTGATTGTTGTTAGTTGTTATGGTGAAAACACGGGCCGTGAAGTGTGGTCGCAGCTCGCCAGGAAGAGAGCGGACGCAACTCCAGAGACGGATGGGTGGCTAGTTAGCCATGTAGTTTGTCCTTCTCCGGAGCGGCGGGGAATGAGGCGGAGGGACCGTCTCGACCCACCAGCCCGCTGTTGGGCTCATTTTCTGTAACCATCGTAGCATTAAAGCATGCCGAAATTAGCAAGCTAGCTAACTAGCCAGCTGTCTGCTAATTCCACCGTGCTTTAATGCTACGATGGTTGCAGAAAATGAGGCAAACAAAGTTATCACTCATTTGGTGATAGTGATGTGCTTTCCTACGCTGTGATAAGAGTGTGTGGATGAAGCATTGAGTTAATTTGACGAGGAAGTACAGTACTTGAATTCAGCCTACGTTTTCGTCCACACTCACTGATTCATTGTCATAAATACAGTCATTTATTTAACTTCCTGTTTTCTGCTCCTAGGATGCCGTTAACCTACCGGTCTACAATGACACTTAATGAGCAACCACCAGACTCAGCTCCCAGTCCAAGCACCTCACACTCCCTCCGATCCTTCTCCCATTCCCTGAAGGTCCCTCCGATCAACAGCGGGGGACGTCGCAGTCCACTACAGGGAGGGAACCTCAACCTTAGCAGACGCGGCGAAGGAGTCATAGATCGTTCTCGCTCCCCACTACCACCTCTACTCACCTCCCACTCTTCCTCCGACCTCCTGCGACTGTGCAACGGCAAGCCGCTTCGCACGGCCCGATCCAGCAGCTCCTCAGCTCCGCCCCTCCCTCCAAAACCAAACCCCGCCTCCCTCCCTCCCCCCGCACTTTCCTTGTCGCTGCCTCCCCCTCGCCCAACCCCGTCCCCCTCGCTCTGTGACAACACCACCCCCCAGTCGCTACTTTGTGATATCGGAGACCCTTCCAACACTTCAACCGATGCCAACCTGGAGCTCGAGCTCGGTTCATCCGTGGCTCGTCGCTCCTCGCTACACAGATCCAAATCAGACCTGTCGGACCGGTACGCCCGGGCTGGAGCTGACGTGGAACGCTTTTTTAACTACTGCGGCCTCGACCCAGAGGAGCTGGAGGCGGTCGGCCCTGAGAGCTTTGCGCGGGCCAACTCAGATATCGTCAGCCTGAACTTCCGATCAGCTTCTATGATCTCCTCCGACTGCGACCGGTCGCGGCGATCTTCCAACGACGGGCTGTCAGACGCAGACGAGGACGAGGAGGAGGAGGCCGGGGAGCGTGTTCCGTACGGCATCTCGGCTGTGGAGCGAAATGCGAGAGTCATCAAGTGGCTGTACAGCATCAAACAAGCGAGAGAGACGCAGAAAGTCTCACATGTTTAGGACAAGCACTGCAGTGGATTGGATGTACTTTAAACTACAGACAAACTGCCCCCATGTTTCAGGATGGATAGATGGACCAGAACTTCTCCAGAGACTGTGATCTGGGCTCAGAACTGAAAAATTGTCAAAATGTATAGATGGATGAATGAAGAGATGGAAGAGAAAGCCTGACAGGTCGAACAAATTTGGTAAGAAAACAGACATTTTGTTTATAAATGAATGAAGAGTTGAGGAGAAGGACTCTAATCCACTTAGGTTTAGAACAACATGAACACTATGAAAGAAAGGAATAAAACTTGGACAGTCATATGAACAAAATGTTCGGTCGGGAGAGACAAACAGACACAAGAACGTTTCTCTACGGACACTGTATAATCAGACAGACAAAGTCTGTCAATTTGCTTAAAAGCAACAAGAGGAGCAAAATGCACTGCGATTGTCCACGGACCCATAAAGTGACCGCCTCACTGCAAAGGGTTATAGGCCTTTCTCACAGAGAACATTTTGGCTAATTAAAGCATCGTCAGTGGGATTATCTTCCCACATAGCTTGCTAGCTACCTAGCGTTCTATCTGTCTTCACCATGCAGTCTCAGTAGAAGTTTACCGAGGTGACGCGCGTCACACGCGTGTGTCTCGGAGCTAGTGTGGATCGATACATGTGATAAAATGGAACAGTGTATGTTCTATGAGTCGGGCGATTGACGGACGTCAAAAACTAAAATACGATCGATCAGCGTATTTCTTTGACCGATGTTAGAGCCGTCACTTTGTCAAAAATCAACTTCAGACGATTAAGAACTAAAGCGTCATCCGTTTGAAGTCATTACAGATCAATACATATTTCCTACGGTTGGAATTAAAAAGTGACAATCCTAACTGACCTTGTGTTAACTCCTCATAGCGACTCGGACCATAGTTTCTGTGTGAACCATAGACTGTATATAAAGATGGACGACATGACGGCTCCTACTCCGGGTAGGGAATGAGTCCTTACCCCAAGTGAAGGAGTTCAAGTACCTCGGGGTCTTGTTCGCGAGTGAGGGGACTATGGAACATGAGATTGGCCGGAGAATCGGAGCAGCGGGGTGGTGGTATTGCATTCGCTTTACCGCACCGTTGTGACGAAAAGAGAGCTAAGCCGGAAGGAAAAGCTCTCCATCTACCGGTCAATCTTCGTTCCTACTCTCACCTATGGTCATGAGGGCTGGGTCATGACCGAAAGAACTAGATCGCGGGTACAAGTGGCCGAAATGGGTTTTCTCAGGAGGGTGGCTGGCGTCTCCCTTAGAGATAGGGTGAGAAGCTCAGTCATCCGTGAGAGACTCGGAGTAGAGCCGAGATACTCCTTTGCGTTGAAAGGAGCCAGCTGAGGTGGTTCGGGCATCTAGTAAGGATGCCCTCTAGGGAGGTGTTCCAGGCACGACTAGCTGGGATTAGACCACGGGGAAGACCCAGGACTAGGTGGAGAGATTATATCTCCACACTGGCCTGGGAACGCCTCAGGATAGTTCTTATCACACTGATGTATGATCAAGTGTTCTGATAAGTTTGGTTTTAATTAGTTATTTGATGCTATAAAAAGGGGGGTGAGACGTCATGCTTGACAGCTGTGAGTTTCTCTCGCTAACAGGCTTGCGGCCGTGCTCGACTCTGGCTCCAGATGACGTCAAAACCTCGAGATGGCAGCTCCCGTATCCAGGATATTTTGGCTTCACTTCTGCACAGGGAGGAGGAAGTGGAGACGCGTCGTCCATCTTTATATACAGTCTGTGGTGTAAACTGAAACTGGTTTGTCAGGGCCACCGTTAACATTATTAGTCCCACCGCTGCCTTTTCTGCAATGACAAAGTCAAATGTCTACTTTGAGAAAGGCCTATGTCTCAGTGTCTCAGTGTCGATGTCTCCGTTTAAACCGACTTTGAAACGGGTCCTGACAGATGCCGAACTCTATCTGTCAAAAATTAGAAATCACTTTGGAAAGTCAGCGATGCTGGAACACTGTGTGACCGTGATGAAGTTGATATTCGTTATAAGTGACTGTTAAAGGAACATTTGATCAATTCAACTTCACAAAGTCACACAGATTAGGTTATTCACGAGTCGAGTAACTATGATGCTGCAAAATGTTGAGAAACTCATGAAACACGAATGCTGGTGAGCTAGCTCTGGCTAAGCGTTAGCTCTTGTTAAGCTACATATTGGTGATTTGCTGAATGAAGGCCTTGAAGTGTGATGATGATGATGATGACTGAGTGATGAAGGAAACAGAGGACACACACAATATAAAATATAATCTCTCACGCATATATATCCGTACAGCGTTAAGGTTATTAACAGATTTATCATCAACCTGTCCATGTCAACCAACAACAACATTTCACTGGAGAGTTTTAGTGTCCTGTGATGGGAGATGGTTATTCAGAGGCTGACATCTTCAATTCAAAGGATGAATACATGTGATTTGGGGGATTTTTTTTTCTCACAAAAATTTGGTCAAATGGTTAAATGTACTAAATATTGTAGAAGGCTTAATGGATCACTAATGGTGCTGCATTAGGGTGCCTTTACACCTGACCTTTTTGGTTCAGTTCAGATGACCTCTGGTGCATTTGCCCGTTTAATTTGGTATGTTTGGGCTTGCGTGAGCGTTGTAGGGCCTCGACCAAAGAAATTCTTATTTTGTCGACTAATCGATGAGTTGATTTAATCGTCAATCCTTCAGTGTGTTCCAATCCGTGTACTTCTGTACTTACACTTACTATTTTGAGTGCATAAGTGCGTTCACACTGGGAAGTATGGCAAAATACAGTGCACTCAAAGTACCCGGATGTTGTACTCTAACGGTCAGATCGTTGAGTGTGGAACGCTGGACACTTTCCACACTCAACTGTCGCCATCTTGGCTACGTAGCGGAAGGGGCGGAGCCACGACCACTATTCAAACATACGTAGATAACAGAATAAAACAATACAATACGTAAACATACCGGTGCATTTTCAGCCAACAGGAGGAAACATCGTAGGAGTAGGCGACGACGTTGAAAACGTAATTTCCACTCTGCTTTCATTTTTTTCAGAAGATATTTTGGCGGGTAGCGAGCCGCGGTCAAATGTTGCAATCGTCATTTCCGGTCAGTGCGCCGCAGAGTATTCGATTTGAGACGACCCTACCCCGCTGAAATTTACGCACTACTCAAGTGAGTACAGAGTGCACACAGTGCACTACATTGAAGTGTACTTCTGGAAGTACGTGGATTAGAACACACTCCTTGTGTTTACCAAAGATGTGCTCATAAGTTTCTTGGAAATAAATCATTCAGCATGAAAAAAAAGCATTAAAAAAGGACTAATCGACTAAAGAAATCTTAGTCGATTAAGACCAAAACAAACGATTAGTCGACTAATCGACTAAGAGGAGGCGGCCCTAGAACTTTGGCATTCAAACTGGGACCAACTGCAGACCAAAGAACTGCCACCAGACTGCTAAGGTGGTCTCGGTCAGCTTCCAAACAAACTCTTGTGTCTTTGTTTGCGGTGCAGACTCAAACCAGACCGACCACAGGATTTTGCGATAGTAAATATGTGTTTTTAGCATGAATTCAAAAGAATCTACTAAGTCTACCAAGTGATTTGAGATGTCTGTCACGTTACACATTCAACAATTGGGAAGACCCATCATGCTGTTCACTAGGAAAGGGGGAGCTAGCTTACGGTGACCAGATGTCCCGGTTTACGAAGTTGACGTGTCCTGAGTCCCGACACATACAGTATCTGTAAAACACTCAAATTGTCCCGGTTTTCACCACAATTAAAATAATAACAATATTATACTTACATACACGTTTATCATGTTGCACAATTAATTTGTGCGCACAAGATAAGTATATAGAGAGCCAGCACAGCGCACCCCGCTGTAGTTCTCTGATTAGAGTGATGTTGAGCGCCGTCAAAGCCACAATTACGCACGGACACGGCAGATCCGCTGGTGACATTTTGTGCCATTTTGAACCACGGAACCCTCCGTGCTTATGTGCACATCAAACGTGTTGTTTTGATTCATTATTCCACACAGTTCCTTCTGCGCATCAACAGGCATTTCGCTCCGCTTATAACTCCATCAGGACCGTCCGTTCCTGTCCAGTCTTTCACCCGGACGGTGTGTCCATCCTAGACACAATGTGGTCTGGAACTTCACATTTTAATTATAATAGCCTGAGGATGATGTGATAGAAATTGTTCGGGCTCAAAACTAAAGTTGAAAAATAATTTCCGTAGAACCAGACAACAATATGTTTCCTCTGAAGGAAACTCTCTACAGGACTCCCAAACTGTCAGTGCGTCATGACGGGGGATAGTCCTGTGATTAAAGGGGGTGAAAGTAGTGAATGTGATGAGTCATGATTGTCGCAGCCTCTGATGCACCCCGCTATAATAATGCCTTTTTAATAATGCAGAGTAACATTTCTTTACTAATAAAAGTGCTAAAAAATACATCCATATAATGTTGCTTAAATACAAGGTGCAAATTCTTAATAGCGATGCAATCAATTATTTACTTTGCAAATTGATTTTAGATGGATATACAGTACGTCCCCCGGGAAGGACAACTTGTCGAGTACCTATCGATGTAGTTGGATGTAGATGAGTCGTTACGCCTCTAACAACTATGCATCTTTTTATTTTTATCTTCGGTGCGAACCAGATGAACCAAACTACAATCAAACCTTTACTTATATACTACATGTGCCATCACTTCTGGCTGAACTATCTCACATACATCCACACGCAAATCTGTGGGATGATTCAAAAGCCGAAGAACCAGAGTCCGTCACGCGAGTCACGAGTTTTAAAAGTATAAAAGTCGCCTTCAGCAGAGATGGCTGTTCTGCGATCAGATGAACGGCGCCTCAAGCATTTCCCAGCAGTCATATTGCAGGACACCAAAACTCTCCTCTCAAAAGCAATGTTAGTAAAAACCTGTGATTACGTAGACCACCAGGCACTACACGTACACTGAAAGCAATACTAATGAAGCTGTCTGTTCACTATTACAGTCCAGTCTAGCAGAGGAAGGAGGAAGGGGAGGTTGTGGTTGTTTTATATGTCAGCGTTCTCTTCAGATTTCGGGTGTTTGTAGTTGCTTATACTGTAGATGACATCCTACGACCACGCACAGAGAAGGAGCTCCAGCAGCGCTGCGTTTCACGATGAGCGCCGCGTCGACGCACCTCAGCTCTGCTCTGTCTCTCTATCTGTCTCCGAGTCCTCGCAGCCAGCCACGGGAGGAAACCCGTTGCTGCACCCTTGTGTGTGTTCCCCGATGATGAAGGGGGGTGGGTGGTGGACTACCTAGCTCACCTCCACCCTCACCCTTTATCGTCTGTCTGCATGTCGCTGACACGTCTCAAGGCCTGAAGCCATATCGGTGTGAATGCAGCGCCTCAGTCAGCGCCTCAGTCAGCGCCTCAGTCAGCGTCTACCAACTGTCAGTGTGTCTGTCCGCCTCGCCACCTCCCTTCACCTCACCTTCAATCTGTGGGGCAGGTCTGCTTCAGTCTGTCAACGGCAACAACCCCCGCTGGGCTCACTTCACTTCCCTGCATAATACGCTGTATCCAACGTTGGTGGTATCGGAAGCATCAACATCTGAGGCAACTTGTCCTCTCTTTCATTCTGACGAGATTTGGTGACACTATTTTATAGGGGAGAGCGGGGTAAGAGGATTTTAGTGAACACATTGCCAGATTTGCTTTTGTCTAACACCCCAGTTACACTTGGTTTCTGTTCAGACCTGGTATTAACAAGCGTCCTCTGGGATCGGATCACAAGAGGGCAGCTTTAAGTACGTCTGTTCACATCTGGCATTAGAATGCGTCTCCACTTGTGATCCGATCTCCTTTCCCCGCTCTCTATCCAAATAAACACGTAGTAAACACACGGCTAATAAAACAGACGTTGTGACTTAATATTACAGGAATGTCAGTAGTAATATTCTGCATATTCCTGAATTCGGGTACATTTTATTAACATTTTTTATAACATCAAAATATAAGGTTGTTGTACCGCCTCACCACCGACACCGACACCGCTGCCTTTGACAGACAACAGCGGGGTACAGAGCTTCAGAGAGCCGGGGAGGAGAGAGAGCGGTCGGTCGGGTGTCAGCTCCGCGCAAAGCAGCGGAACAAAAACACCGACACATCTCTGACAGTATAATAATAATAATGCACTTCCTGTGCCTAGTCTGTAGATATGTAGCCTATAGATGAGATATATTTTAATAAAATACAGTTGTACCGACAGAATACAGTAGAGCACAGAAGTCGTTTCTATGCCGCGAGGCAGACAAGCGCTCACGTCTGCACAGTGAGACCCCAAAGATCCCAGCGGGACGTCAGTTGAGTACGCGGTCCTTAATGTGGTCCAGGACACATTCACTACTAAAAGAATGACCATATGTGGCCCAGACCACCTCTGGATGTGGTCTGAAAGATCTGATCTCAATGCGTCCTCAATGCGTCTTAGGTACGTTCACACCTGTACTACTTAGAGCCGTCCACTTGTGATCCGATCACTAAGGACGCATGTTAATACCAGGTCTAAACAGGGCCTGGTATAAATATGGTCCATATATAAACATCATTGTTTTCTTGTTGATGACATGATGAGGAGCTCAAACTCTCCAGGACTGTAATAAAAACCTATTTAACTGAGAATATGGACAGAAAGATTTGTTAAAGAAAGCCGTCTACTCACCTATCAACTATCAACTAGCTAAACTTTGCCAGGAACAATACTTTTTAAGCACAAGTATGCACATATCCCAATGAAAGACTTGATGAAATCAGTCATAATTATACTCCTGAAAAAGTCTCAGCGTGTCTTAAATCAAGTCTTGGAACAAGATGGCTCGTCTAAAATGAGAGAAAATCTAACGTGTTTGAGCAAAACAGCATTGTGGGAAACATTTTTGATGCGTCCCTTCTTCCTAAATAGACTGAAGTGGAAGTGAAGTGACCCCAGCTCCCCTCCATCACCTCGCTCTGAGCTCAGGGTTGTGCTAGCATGTTCCTGTCCTGTACCCTGATCCGTCATCCCGTGTGTCTCCCTCGTTCCTCCGGAGCCCAGGACACCCTGCTGCTTCTCACTGTCGGCGCTAATAAAGACAATGTTGTGCTGTTCTGGCAGCATCGTCATGCTTCAGTTTCACTTCTCTCTCTCTCTCTCTCTCTCTACATGCTGTGTTTTTTTTTTGTTTTTATCTTTGGATTGACAGATAGAGTTCTTCTGTGGTACTTTGCTTTGTTTTATTTTATTTTTTTCCTCTGTATGTGTAAATGCTGTAAGAACAAATGTATATATTTGATTTATAAAGCCATGTGTTGGATTTCAGTTTTTTCTCTGTCTGAAGGTTTACGTGTTACAAAAGATTCCGAACAAAAAACTGCTGTTTAGCTCTTTGCCCTCGGTACAGAACTGCCTGATCCAGACCGGGCGGGAGTGTTTCAGAGACGTAGTGTTGACTGTGTTTTTCGACGTGGAAACTGTTACATTTTGCTTGATTGAGAAAAAAAAAAAAAAAAAGTGTTCATGTTTAGTTTCTTTTGATTATTTCAATAAATGGCTTCTTTTGCCATCTCGCTCACTGATGCTTTCTTCAAGTGTTCACTGACTGCTACTGTATTTATTTATTTTTTAAATTTGCCACTTTTGAAATCTCTCTGCTAAATGAAGGATTAACATTTTAGATCTGATGTTTGATATATTTTAAACAAAAAACATTATATGGTAAAGCTTCCAAGGGAGCCCTATTTTTCGGGGGTAGGAGGGTTCTGTGTTATTGTCATCTATAGTGATTATTTGCATAAAAACACAATTCAAACGATTAGGAAATAAATTATTGCAATATTATTTAAATATTTGCTTTGATTAAAAAAAATCTGGACATCAGTAGTTTTAATGATGTATTATAAGCTGCTTAAAAGCTAGTGTTAGGAAGTTAAACAGGTCACAGTTCCCTCTGTAATATCTATTTTATATTACTGTGATAACATTACAAACAACTGGATTCAGTTTTAGTTTTCGCCGAATATTTAATTCTACGAGATTACATTTGAACACATCATGATAACATTATAATTTATCTTCACCCATTAGTCATATTCTACTCACTGAAGAGAAAAAAAAAATTACAATACATATATATATATATATAAATATATTTTAAAAAATAAATAAATCTGTTTTATATATATATATACTGTATTTAAATATATATATAAAATATATAAAAATAAATAAATGTTTTTATAAAGTTATATTTATATATATAAATATATATTTATATATATATATAATTATTTACTTTTGAGTTTACAAAAATATATATATTTATATATATATATATATTTTTTTTTAAATATATTTATACATATATAAAAATAGAAATATATAAAAAACATATTTATTTTTTATATATTTATATGTACATATATTAAAAAGCATATATATATATACATATATTAAAAACATATATATATATATATATAATATAATATAGTACTGTGCAATACTGATTTAACAGTGCAATAATTCAGCTGTGCAATAATCTGGTTTACTCCAGCATTAACACTGCATTTATTCATATAGAACATTTAAACTAATATTCTTATTTTACATTATTCTAAATGCATAGAATAAATGCATGCATTTATATTATTTGCACATATCCTATTTTTCAGCATTATAATTTGCACTGTTGTTATATATATATATTCTTATTTATATTTTCTTATGATTTCTCTATTTTATTTGTAATTATTTATATTCATACTCTAGAATAAAATAAAGTATTTCTGAATCTGGTATTTATTTATCTGATATATTACCTAGCAGTACTCTGTTGTTGTACTCAGTAGCCTCCACAGCTGCAGCTCTGATGTGGTATTTGCTGCCATCTAGCGGTTGTAAAGACAAACTACACGACCAGCGCCAGCTCAAAGACTGGCGAAGGACACAAGCCATATTTTAATTAAATCTATATTAGGATATATATGTAATAGGCTTCTTTGCATTTGGAAAATTTTGCCTATTTCAGTATGAACTTATTGTTCTTCAGATAGATGTACTATCACTTTAAATGATGACGTCAGTAGTCACGTGATCCCACAACCCGGAAGATAAACATTGGTTCTGCAGCAGCAGCAGCAGCTGTTCCTCCAGTCCAGCAGTAAGTACTATATACTATATACTGTAATATAGAGAAGACCAACTCAATGTCTGCTGTTCTCTGTTGTGTGTCTAAAGACCTTTGTTTTGCTGTTATGCTTTTATAACTACATGTAAGGTTTTATGAGTACATTCATACATTCTCCCATCAGTACAAAGCACTAATGGTTATGTGTATTTACTGCAAAAGCACTATTCTACTATTAGGTCTAGTATGTACTGTAGTCGAATTGGTACACAGCTACAGGCTGTAGCTATACTGCATATACTACATATACTGCATATACTGCATATACTACATATACTACATATACTACATATACTGCATATACTACATATACTACATATACTGCATATACTGCATATACTGCATATACTGCATATACTACATATACTACATATACTGCATATACTGCATATACTACATATACTACATATACTACATATACTGCATATACTACATATACTACATATACTGCATATACTACATATACTGCATATACTGCATATACTGCATATACTGCATATACTACATATACTGCATATACTGCATATACTGCATATACTACATATACTACATATACTACATATACTGCATATACTACATATACTGCATATACTGCATATACTACATATACTGCATATACTACATATACTGCATATACTGCATATACTGCATATACTGCATATACTGCATATACTACATATACTGCATATACTGCATATACTGCATATACTGCATATACTGCATATACTGCATATACTACATATACTACATATACTGCATATACTGCATATACTGCATATACTGCATATACTGCATATACTGCATATACTGCATTCTGAGGTACTTGTACTGGAGTATTTCAGTCATACTACTTCATACTTCACCAGAGTCCAGAGGGTCACATTGTACCTTCTACTGCACTACATTCATCTGACCAGTTGGAGTCACTGGTTACTTTTCAGATAAACATTGTACATAGAAAACATGATTAGTTCATAAAATATAAATGATCAATTAAAGGGGAACTCTTTAAAGGGACTGTTTGTAAGAATCAGAAATGTCTTGTTAACAGCGACACCTGTAGCCGTTAAGTCAACGAAAGTCAGCGTCCTGTTGCTCGCGCTTATGCTCGCTCTACATAGACATGAACGAGCATCGCTCAACACAGTGAGGCGACACACGTCAGCTAAAAGCACAATATCACTCTATATTTCAGCTGCTTAGCAGTAATGTTAGCTGACCAGACGAAGGTCTCTCCATGAATCAATGCTGATCCTAGTGTTGGCTTTTCCTGCTTCAGCCTCCCGACCGCGGCCGGAGGGAACAGGGGAGACACCGGAGTTTTGGTCGGAGACGATAACGTTTCTCGCTGCGGAGCCCCGTCACTTCACAAGACACGGGAAACCTCTGTTGGTCTGGAGGAGCTGCAGCAGTTATTTCTGCACAAACGTCCACTGTACATTCACTAGATATTCTCAGAGTTACGAACTCTTCTGCAGTGTGGAGTGTGCACGCATGCACGTGAGGTGGAGCGAGAGAGCGAGAGAGCGAGTGAGAACGAGCGCGGTGTGTGAGTGAAGGCAAGCAGAGGAGCAGAGTACAGCAGAGACTCCGGTCCTGGAGACCAAAGCTACGGTCTCCCCCGCGTCCTCCGACCGCGGCCAACACTGTTTAACAGACGGGCTTCACTAGATACAACCAAGAGGTTTTGGTGCTTCCATGTAGTTTGTGTTGGAGTCTGAGTCTGAACAGCGTAGCCACACGCGAGCGCGCATGGGACACCGACTTTACACTACATGTCAGCATTCACACACACATTCATACACTGATGGCAGAGGCTGCCATACAAGATGCCAGATCAGAATCTAATCTAAATACTCATTCACACACCGATAGCTACAGCCGATTTAAAAAAAAAGTTGTAATCTATCAAACCCTCCACAGCGTTGCCTGGCAGAGATGAGCTCGTGCGTCGCGCTGGATGAGGAGGACTTCCGTCGCTGCTGTCAGATCCTCCTGCAGCAGTCAGAGCAGCTGAGAGACGGCTGGAGCTGGGAAGCAGTCCAGGTGAGGCTTCTCACACTTTGTCTTCACTGTAGACAGAGCCTGAAAGCCTGTTGTGGTCCATGAATGTGGTAGTAATGGTAGTTTCTGATCCGGGCTCAGGGTTCAGAGGAGGGCTACCTGAGGAAGACTGCTCTCAGGTCGGTCGTCATTGACTCCAGCCCAGTGTGGTACCAGGAAGGATCCGGTTCAGACTCAGAGCCACACAAGGAACAGGTGAAAGAATATTCAACGTTCATCTTGTATCGTGGGATTTTTCTCCATCTGTGCCTTTATTATAATATTACTGGATGTCAGGAATTAGTCAGTACTACTAGAATTGTTTTTTTTAAAAAAACGATTATTAACCGTAAACCGACAAGATTAGTGCGCCGCATGCAGCGGTGCGCCAGCTGCAGTGTATGAGCACAACAGACAATGGAGTCCCCAGTTCACCCATCCAGGAGCGTTAACTTAGCAGCCACGATGCTGCGAGTATTGTCGAGGACCTTGTGTTTGTGGCGGCGGTGAGTGTGGGGTTATAGCTGTGAACGTAGCTGTAGCTGTGTGAACAGTTTATTTGTCGGTGAATAAATGCTACAACAATGGATGTATAAAGAGAACTGGGTACAGCGTTGGAGGCGGAGCCCCGTTCATTCCTATGAAAGTTGCTCAGCAGTGCATGAAGACAAAATGGTTCGACTTCCGACTGGAAAAGTACCCGGATCTTCCGGCGATCTTCTGCATTATTGGGCCCATGGATCAGGCGGAGAAGCGTCCACTCGGTCACATGGCTCGGTCACATGGCTCGGTCACGGGGTCACAGAGCTGCTCCTCTGAGTTTTGCTCAGCTTTTTAATTAATTTTATACATTTCTTTTCTTAACGTCGGTTAAACGGTTAATTATTAACATCCCTAGTCAGTACTTCTCATTTTCAGTAAAATTAACCTTTAATTAAAATATTGAGCTAATAATCTTCACACACCTTTAATAATGAATTAATTAATAATTCCAGGCTTCAGATTTGAAGCAGCCACAGACAACACTAAGAAACAGAGCTGATAGTGAACTCTGTTCCATTCACTGCTGTCTCTCTTCTATCCACAGTCTGTCCTGGTTGCCTCAGTTGATACTGACAGCATCCAAGGTGACATAGATGATGAAGCTGGTGAAGATGATGGGGTCTGTACGGTGTCTGAAGGCAGCAGCCAGGTGCTTCAGTACGAGTATCACATCCTGCACTCCTGCAGCTACAGTACTCCCGTACTCTATTTCAGAGCCGTCACTCAGGGTCAGTTACATGTGAGACACACACTGTTATGATTCAAGTTCATGTATCCTTTGTGAGCGGTTTGACTGTGTTTTACTTGCTGCAGGGATGGAAAGAGTGCTAGAATATTGTACTCAAGTACTGTTAGTTTAAAGACAACTACAAGTACAATTACTCGGGTAAAAATGTACTTAAATAAAAGCAAAAAGTAGGTCAGTTAAAATGTGCGTTACTGAGTTACAGTCCCTTTAACCAGAAAAGAGACAAAACTCAGACAGTTAAACAAAAATATCTGACAATAATAACACAGAGATGTATATACAAGTTAAACTCCACAGCGGCTACAACCACAAACACACACATGAGCTGCACAGTTTTTGCACTTACTGTATATGGCGCACACACACAACACTGCATTGCCTCCTAAAGTTTGAGCAATATTTGGAAGGAAAACCGATTCATCACACCTCACATCTCTAGACTATGAAAGTGTTTTTATGAGACTCAAATATCAGACAACGGTTCTCATTGGTTTCTTCTAAAAAGTACATTGTTGCAGTAGGAAAAGGTCCGTACACGTTTGTATATCTGTCAGTATTTTGTGAGGATGCCCTCAGTGATATTTCTGCTGCGTCTTCTTCTTCCTCGTGTGTCACCGTGTCAGAGGGGAGGAGCCTGTCGTTAGAGGAGGTGTGGAGCTCTGTTCATCCCAACTTCAGGCATCGACTTCAGAACAGCCCTCTGAATACAATCACCCTGCAGGTAAAAAACAGGAAAAGATGTCGCCTTCAGCTTTATTATCGTCACCTTGCTCCTTGAAGCTGAGATCTCCTCTGTGTGTCTGGTGTGTTAGGAGCATCCCCTGCTGGGTCAGCCTTTCTTCATGCTCCACCCCTGTAGAACAGAGGAGTTCATGAGGCCTGTGATGCAGGCGGCTCAGGACCAACACAGGTAGGATCACTGCCTTCAGTGTGAACAATAGCAGGCCCATCAACTCATTTAAAGTTACATGCAACTTATAGCTTTTCCGTTAAGCTGAAGCTAGATGTAGAACTAGGCCCGTGCAACAGCTACAGTATAATCAGGAAACAATGTTGTTCTTCACTCAGCTCATACAGTATTGCTAGATATCGGTCATGTTCATAGTACTAACTGTGTGTGTGCTGTGTGTCTCTGCAGGACAGTGAACTACGTGTTGTCGTGGCTCAGTGTTGTTGGTCCTGTGGTGGGTCTGGACGTCCCTCTGAAGTATTCCACCCAGCTCAATCCTGCAGCCTCTCTGAGCAGCACCAAGCCAGACTGAGGTTGCACCTGCTCTGCTCTGCTCTCTGTCGGCATCACTGCGGAGTCTCTCTGCACGGAGGCCGGATTATCAACTGGGACCCGGAGCCCCAGAGGCACTGAAGGCACTGAAGGCACTGAAGGCACAAGGTGGACTTTGTTTTGGGGCGATATACTGAAATGCAACAAAAACCTGAAATAGTAATAAGGGCCTTTTGTTATCTTCTGCATTTTTACCTGATCTTGAGTCTGCGTTTTGCAGAAGGCCCCTTTGTCAAAATCAAGTTTTAATACTTTCGGTAATTTCTTTAGATATCGAGAGCAGCGGTGGTCGAGCAAGTTCTGGAGTGAATGAAGAGAGGGAGCGGCGTTAGTGAGAACAAAGCAGTGAATCGGAGAAATAAAACATTATTTTCTGATTGTTTCAGGGCGGTTACTTTCTAAAGCATAAATAAACATGACCACAACTCTGCATTAGAGATGTGCATTCCAAGCAAAAATACTATTCGAAAATCACTGGGAATTAGTCGATTATTATTCAAATAATCGCCACATACCCCACACCCCTAGCAGCTGCTCTTCGGGGAGAGACAGACATGTAGCGTCGGCACATTTTCCCATCCAACGCTATGGATTAAGAGTTTTTTTTCAACCATATTGTTGGAACAGTGGAAGAGGCCGGTGGAAAGACAAACTGAGACGGTTTTGGTGAGTTTTATTTTGTTTCTGTCGGGTTTGAATGACAATATGTTCCGCTGGTGGAACAGCTGATCTACCTGCTGAAACCTGAAACCTACCTGCTTTTTATCTGACGGAGCTAAAGGGGGACTTGTGCCTCGGTATCAGACATCGAGGGGCGTGACAAAGCGGTGGTATTTGACCTGGGAATGAGAACGGGCTGTGCACCCTGCTTATTGGCTGCAAGTTACACCCCCACGGGGGGCACAAAGCCAATTTGCAGACGTCCAGAAGAGTCCCGAGCACAGCTAAATAATAAGAAAAGAGACAATACAAGCAGAGGGCTGCAGGGTCTGTGTAGAAACAGACACCACCAGAGACTTCTTGAGATTGAGAGGGATTACATTAGTATCAGTCTATACATTGTTTTTTTAAGAAAACGTTGCATGTCATACCTTTTTAAACAAATTATCACTGGCGATCAACTTTTGTCTGTATTTATTGTTTTGCTTTCCTCGTGTTGTCCCTTTAATGTTCCTGTCTTTTGTCTTGCAATAAAGAAACTCTTAATATTCACATCAATTCAACGTAAAATTAGCATCTTCTTTATTGAGCTGTTAATCATCTTAATCATCTTAATCATGTGAGCATTAGTGAACCTGGGAAAGGGAAGGGTAAACTGCCTTTGTATTGTGATTGATTGCGTTCATATTGTATAAGTTATGTTTTATTGAAGGGACATTCGAGGCAAAAGGAAACGCTCTGCCCTGCTACCTTATGTGTTTCATACCTGCTTTATTCTTGACCTCAGAGCTCAGAGGTCTCACGGGATCCGTCAGCACCGATAGAGTAGTACGGACACCGTAGAGTGCATGTGCACCTTATCAGTGAAAGCACTGTGATCTCTGCTCTGGAGATAAGGCTCATATAAATGATTTGCCATCTGTCGTTGTGTTGTTCCGCAGCTCTTTACAAAGACGACATTTATTAATTCTGAGGACAGTAGAAAGAACGGCAGCGGGAGAGGATGGGAGAGCGAGAGGCCAATCAGAGAGAAAACATAGGCATGGCAGAAAGGTCAGTGACGGACACATTGATTCAACCTTATCTATCGAGCTGTATGTAAAAACTCATTTATTTTCCAAAAGGCGTGGTGTGAGTTTTGTAGGATATCACCAAATATTTCTTCTTAAATGTTAAATGTTGTTCACGTGATTACATAGAAAGATGTGTGATCGCTTCTTCTATGTTTTTTTTTGCCGTGTTCCTCCAGGGCGAGGCCGCAGTCTAACCGCCAAGGACAAAAGACAGACCTTTATCTGGGCTTTTTAACAAAACAACAACTGATAATCATATCTGTGGCTGTTGGACTCGTCGTCCTGGTGATTATCATCACGGTCGCAGCCGTGCTCGGCACAAAGTCAGGTACATACGAGATCTTTGCCATAAAATGGTTCATTGAAGTGGCCGTTTAGTCAGGATAAAACATCAGACACATGTTCATCAACGTTAATACAAGCCTAATTAAGACAATGTACATATCTAGTAGCAGATTCAGAGACGTAATCATGTGTAGAAGTAAAGTAATGTTGTCTGTCTGACTCAGAGGAACGCTTGTTTGGCTCCAAAATCATCTCATTCATCTCACACTTAATATTCTACCACTGAAGGTAATACTGATCTCATTTAAATGTTTGTAGTGGAGTAATGCCAAACCATCCTCACCGAAAAAAACGGCCGTATAGGTCGTCTGTGCAAGCAGCTTATTACGACATATTTATGTTCTTGTTAGCATAGACCAGGGGTCAGCAACCTTTACTATCAAAAGAGCCATTTTAGGCAAAATAAAGTCATAATTTAACGAGAAAAAAAAGTTGTAATATTACGAGAATAAAGTCATAACTTTACGAGAAAAAAAGTCGTAATATTACGAGAATAAAGTCATAACTTTACGAGAAAGAAAAGTTGTAATATTGCGAGAATAAAGTCATAACTTAGCGATAAAAAAAAGTCGTAATATTACGAGAATAAAGTCATAACTTAACGAGAAAAAAAGTCGTAATATTACGAGAATAAAGTCAGAACTTTACGAGAAAAAAAGTCGTAATATTACGAGAATAAAGTCATAACTTTACGAGAAAGAAAAGTCGTAATATTGCGAGAATAAAGTCATAACTTTACGAGAAAAAGAAGTCGTAATATTACGAGAATAAAGTCATAACTTTACGAGAAAAAAAAGTCGTAATATTACGAGAATAAAGTCATAACTTTACGAGAAAAAAAAGTCGTAATATTACGAGATTAAAGTCATAACTTGACGAGAAAAAGTCGTAATATTACGAGAATAAAGTCATAACTTTACGAGAAAGAAAAGTCGTAATATTACGAGAATAAAGTCATAACTTTACGAGAAAAAGAAGTCGTAATATTACGAGAATAAAGTCATAGTTTTACGAGAAAAAAAGTCGTAATATTACGAGAATAAAGTCATAACTTGACAAGAAAAAGTCGTAATATTACGAGAATTAAGTCATAACTTTACGAGAAAAAAAGTCGTAATATTACGAGAATAAAGTCATAACTTGACAAGAAAAAGTCGCCACTGGAGAGGAGCTAAAGAGCTGCAGGTTGCTGACCCCTGACATAGACTGTACAGTATATAAGAAGTGTGTCATTGTGAAATTTAAATGTACGTTTTGCGTCCAGCCAGATGCCAAGGTATTTATACTCCGAGACCCTGTCAATACTAAGTCCATTCACAATGTCCACAGTATCCCTGGCTCTAGAGAATAACATATATTTAGTCTTCTTTGCATTCAGAACTAATTTTTCAGATTTAAAAAGCGTATTTTGCAATTTGTCAAAGGCTTGTTTAAGGATGTCAGTGGCTGAGTGTGCAGTATCAGCAAAGCAAAACACTTTGTCATCCACATAAAGATAATATTAAAACTTTATAATGCCATTATCCAAAGTTTTATTTGATTAGGATGGTCAAAGTTCTTTTGATAACACATGCTGTTAATTTTAATGGGATAATGGCCCATGTGTATCACTAGGCAACAGTTCCTGTTGGATCCCTCTTCCAGGATGGACAGACGTGCAATAGATGTCGTGTGTACAAAGTACAACATAATGAAAATACAACGTAGACAATCCATATGACAAAAATGAATACATATAATGTGAACATAGGGAAATAAACAGCGGTCTCCTGGATGTTTGTTGTTCGAACCATCCATCCACCCCGGCCTCCTCCCTACACAGACTTTGTAGTTCTTTACATTATGTTTCACTTGTTCAAAAATCATAAGCCCTTCCCAGGATTATTAATATTTTCTTTGGACCCTCCCCTTGACTAAGAGAAAAACTGCAACACCCTCCCAACAACATCTCAAATGAATATATCACTGTTGAATTGCCGTTATTCATTTAAGTGCACAAATCATTTAAGATAGTGTGCTCCAGTTTAATCATTTTCACATTATTTCATTTTCACAATCACATCTGTTCAAAATGTACCTTAAAGGGAGATTTGTCAAGTATTTAATACTCTTAACAACATGGGAGTGGACAAATATGCTGCTTTATGCAAATGTATGTATATATTTATTATTGGAAATCAATTAACAACACAAAACAATGACAGATATTGTCCAGAAACCCTCACAGGTACTGCATTTAGCATAAAACAATATGCTAAAATCATAACATGGTGAACTGCAGCCCAACAGGCAACAACAGCTGTCAGTGTGTCAGTGTGCTGACTTGACTATGACTTGCCCCAAACTGCATGTGATTATCATAAAGTGGGCATGTCTGTAAAGGGGAGACTCGTGGGTACCCATAGAACCCATTTACATTCACATATCTTGAGGTCAGAGGTCAAGGGACCCCTTTAGAAATAGCCATGCCCGTTTTTCCTCGCCAAAATTTAGTGTAAGTTTAGAGTGTTATTTAGCCTCCTTTGCAACAAGCTAGTTTGACATGGTCAGCACCAAAGGATTCATTAGGTTTTTCTAGTTTCATATGATGCCAGTGTCTTTAAAACTGAGCCTACTACAACCTAGTGGCGTTAAAACAAATTTGCGTTAACGCTTTATTATCGCGTTAACTTCGACAATCCTAAACAAAAAAAACTCCTGCTTTCCTCTTTTGGTCTGAATGATGTTTTTACAGTCCTACACTTGCATATACGTACCTGCTTTTGTCTTGCCATCCAATCAGGTTCCTCGGCTCCTCGGCCCTCGTTTTCTACCGACGGAGACATGCTGGACTTCCTGGTTCAGTCGGGTGACATCAGCGAACCCGACGGTCTGTTGGCTACCTGGTTTCACAGAGCTAACAGCAAGGAGGAAATGAACACGGCTCTCGCGAGTAAACTCACTGATCTGATGGCGCAATAGCAACATTACACCTCCATTATATACAGGATTTGTCAAAACCTGTACCCCCTTTCTCTCCTCCTCTCAGGTGGTGTTATGATCCTGGAGGCTGATATCACTCTGGAGGGTTATGGAACACCCAGTGAGAAGCCAATCCCTATCATGGCCCACCCTCCTGCCATCTACAGTAACAACACTCTGGACCAGTGGTTGGATGCTGTGCTGGCCTCTAGAAAAGGTACCGTAGAGTAGAACAGGTGTGCCTTTCTGTTTCTTCATCTGTCATACTTGCCAACCTTGAAACCTTAAGAATAGGGATGATTTCAAAACCAAAGCTGGGGGGGTCCTTGCCCAAAAAAGGTGAGTTTCGGAGACTTCGTTTCCTGCAGTCTCGCGACTTTTAACTTTTGATTTTACCTTTAATTCTCAGGAAAGAAAACTGAATAATTTGCCCCTCTTTTACAGGCACAGAAAACTATAAAACACAAAAAAAGGGAAAGGGGAAAAGCATAATAGATTCTTTTAAGAAGGAAAGCACCAGTTGTAATGCTCTGTGTCTCTCTCTGCAGGCATGAAGTTGGATTTTAAGTCTCTGAGATCGGTGGGTTTGTCATTGGACCTGCTTACTCAAAAGAACAGTAGCAGAGGAATAAACAGGCCTGTGTGGGTTAATGCTGACATCCTCCTAGGTCCCAACACACCAGCCTTCCTGCCTCTAATCAACGGAACCAGGTGAAAAAGACAGATTTTCATGCATTTTGTCCATCAGTTCTTTGCGATTCATAGGCTTGTATGGTACATGTATTATTGCCATCCCCATCCCCTCAGCAAAGATGGATTTAGATCAGATTTAGGTTGGGAGAGACATTGATAATCCACCCTGTGAGATAATAATAGGATGCAAGAAAAGGTAGAACAGAATTGATAGACTGGATGTTAGTGAATTGCGTAGATAACACAAACTGAGTTTCACATTTCCATTAACTCACTGCCCCGTCATCCTTCCTTCCTTTTCCAGATTTCTGCAGTTGATTCAGGAGAAGTTTCCAGATGTGACTTTGTCTCCTGGATGGAAGGTATCACATGATCACAACCTTTGTAGCTTTATAGGCTTTAGAGACAAGCCGGTAATAGAGCGCTGCAGGAATGAGTCCTAAAACCCGTAAATGAGTTTTAGCACTTTTAGCACTTCCTGTTCCCTCGTCTGGACGTCAATGAGTTATTAGTTAGATGCCTGAAATAAGGTCTGTGGTTAACACAAGCTGAAGAGATTTTAACGTTTTGTTCTACGACATAAAATACTTCCGTGAATTTTGAAGATTTCACGTCTTCAAAAAGACGGTTGCTAACAAGAGGCCGGATGAGACTTCTAAATATCTTCACGTTGTGTAAACGTGCGTCCATGTGACCGTGGTGTAGTTTGTTTATAGCCTAACTTTTTTACTTCTGCCAATTGCACTCACGCTTCAAAAATCATAAAAGTGGTGTTCATTTGTGGAGATGATCTTGATGAACAAAACGTGCTGGTATCATAAATGTTTGCTACAGTACTCATAGTAAGAAGCTGACAAAGAAAATATGTGTGTTTTCAGGGCCTTTAATGCTCTCCAGAGGATAAACCGGTTTGATGTAGTTAACGACATCGTCCTTCCATTCGCGTAACGCAAAGCATTACATTCTTGAAGGATAGCAAGGATGTCGCTCCATTTTTCAAGGAGGAATCCAACAATTGTTAAAACCTCACGGGACTGCTAGCTACGCTGTAGACCTTTAGTCCAGCAGCTGACATTGCATTGTTTCTGACAGGTAGCCTACGCTCCTCCACTCTTCGTTAAAACCTACACCAGGGCCATGGTGGAAGACATGTACGATATGATCAAAGATGTCCCCCAAAAGGTAAGCTTTAAAAGACACGCAAAAATAACGTCATGTTCCTTAAGTTTTCATGTTATACCTGCACCTTCAGTCTAGCTCCGGGGTCAGCAACCGTTACAATCAAAAGAGACATTGTAGGCAACAAAAAAAAAATCTGTCTGGAGCCGCAAAACATTTGAGCATTGTGAGTATAGAGTATATAAGTCTAATGTAGTGAGGGCCAAAGTGCAAATGTACAACAAAGTGTTAGGGCCACATAGAGGGGGAAAAATCGTAGATTTCCAGAATAAAGTCATAATATTACGAGAAAAAAAAGTCTTAATGTTACGAGAATAAAGTCATAAATTCGACTTGACTTGACTTGAACTTTACGAGAAAAAAAAGTAATAACTTTCCGAGAAAAAAATAATATAACAAATAAAATGAATACTTTATAATATTACGATTTTTTTTTCTCGTTAATTTATGACTTTATTCTCGTAATATTATGACTTTACTCTCAAAATCTCAGATTTTTTTTTTCCTCAATGTGGCCTTAATACTCCGTCGTACCATAGACCTACAACAATGATAAATAAGAATTAAAATGTAAACAAAAAACAGTTATTCATTTCCATTTTCAGGTTGCTGACCCCTGGTCTAGCTTTAAAACTGAACCTGCTACAGCCTCTGAAAGACAGTAAAGTCGGGTGTCAGGGGGTTAATGTCCAACGAGAAGATCTCAATAGTATCTAACAGGAGTGTTCGTAACACTGAAAGAAGAACTCTGTTGCTTCCCTCCTCACATTTCTTTGTACAGTTTTTTTTTTAAATTGTAGATGTTAAAATGTGTTCAACATTAGTTGGGAGGTAGGGAGGGAGGGAGGACAGGTAACATCGTCACCACGGTTTCATTTGTTCACAGTCATTACATCACAGTGAGTTTTAAAATCTGCAATGAATCATTAAGAGTAATTTGTGTCTTCAGGTGACGTTCCCGGTCCATGTCATGTTGGTTCGCAGTGGCTGGCAGCACATCAGCTGGCTCCTCAGCCAGTCGTCACGGTAACGCAGACGACTTCCATCTGTATCACGGCGATGAGGGAAAACCAATCATTTATTTATTAATAAGAATAACTGAAGCCAAACATTTTCACACACAGAATGATTCACTGTTTGCATTTCCTCTCTCATCTCTGCTTGACTTTTCTTTTTTTTTTGAACACATATCAGTTCATGGAAGCTTTCACACTTTAATGTTTATTTCCTCTGTGACACTGAGACTGTTTCGGGGCTGTGATTTGGTTTCCCAGGTTCAGTCTGACATTGTGGCAAGGTTCGATTCACCCAAACATCAGTGACCTGCTGTTCGTTCGTGAGAACAGCCACCCCGCCAGGGTCTACTACGATATCTATGAGCCAACGCTGTCTGCATTCAAAGAGGCTTCAAGTAAGGACTTCCAGAAGCAGTGACCACATTTACAGTCAGTCGTTTGATGCAAATATGAATCAATAATTCTGGCAAAATGTTGGGTGCAAAACGTGGTAAAAGAATTTTCAATTTAGCATTTGTATTGCTGAATACCTGCTGCAAAAAGATTTTTTTTAAATATTAAAACTACATTAAAGCTTCGGTAGGCAGAATGTTTTTGGCATCATTGGGCAAAAATTCAATAATAACCTTTCCCATATTGTAATTCAAGTATTCTGAGACTTCTGCTCCTCCTCATGGCTCTGTTTTCAGACTTTAAAGGTCACCTATTATGCAAAATGCACTTTTCCATGTCTTTTAAACATCAATATCTGTCCCCAGTGTGTCTACAGGCCACCATAGTATCATAAAAGACCATCCTCTCTCTTTTTCTCCTCCTCCGTTTGTCCGGAAATGGGTGCAGAAAAAAAATTCGCTTTTTTCCTAGTCTTCTGACGTCATTAGGCAGAAATGCAAGCCATGTAAGGGTTTCCTGGTCGAACCAGAGAGAACCTTCAGTAGCTGACCCCGCCCCACAGCGCGTCACTGTCTCTCCTCCTCAACCTAACTTGAGCAAAGTCTGCAAGAACCAGCAGAACAGGCTTCATGTACTCCCATCATCTAAATATAACATGTTCTTTCACAAAGGCTTTATGTAATTACACTGTTTAAACAGATGATATTTATATATTATATATATTTGATGTCATGCATGTAGCAGAGTACAGGTAGTAAATAGTGACTTGTAAGCAACACAACACATTTCTGTTTCACAGTCAAACTTTATTTGAGTAGACAGATGACAATATTAATTATTCACAGCATTTGTAATCATCCCACCTGTTAGTTAGTTATGTTAACATGGTACAGGAGAAAGTCTTCAGCTCTGGTAAACTATGGTAAGCTAAGCTCCGGTGGTCTGTAGTCATGGTAACACAGAGACAGCTACTACTGTAAATAATATACCATTACTCTGATCTTCCATACATTTATCTTTTAGCAGAAATAATGAACTGACTACTGTTTCACATCTTCTATTTTCCACCCTGATGGTCGCTGTGTTTACACACCGTGTCATAGCGGTAGCATGTAGCTAACCGTTAGCATGTAGCTACATGCTAACGGGTTAGCTCTGTATCTCCCATCTGCTCTCAGCTGTCTGCTCTCAGCTATCTGCTCTCCTCTGGGATGATTCTGTCGGTCATTTCTCACAGATGGATCTGTAAAGTCAAACGTAAAACAGAGTGTATGTTTACGGTTTACAGAGTTGATGCATGAGGTAAACACTGAGCTAACTAACAGAGCTATAAATAGTATTATTTACCTGAGAGAAACCGTCAGGAAAACCTGGAATCTGGACCGCAGATGTTCATCATGTGTCGCCGATTTCTGATCAGATTCCTCCGGTAACGTGCGCTGGGTGAAGTTTCTGGTTTATAAACTTTAAAGTGGTTTATAAACTTTAAAGTGGTTTATAAGCTCTATTCTAGCTGCTATCTCTCCACTCCTCTCTCCAGAGCTTCTCCGGGAGGGAGGGAGAGGGTGACGCTGTTGTTGTTGAGGAAGTTTGCTCTGATTGGTCAGCGTTTTCTGTCAATCAGAGTGGGAGGAGACAGGCTGTGAATCAGTGGTTTTCAGACAGAGGCTGAATTAGGCTCTGAGGCAGGCAGACTCAGGCTGCAGTATGAGAAGAATAAAGGGTTTTTTGAACATTGCAGCATGTAAACATGTTCTAGTGCAACATTAAAATACATCTATGAACCTGGAAATGAGCATAATATGTGACCTTTAAGAAATGTATCCCGTGATGGGAGACTTTGGCCAATCACAGGTCATTTCAGAGAGAGAGCATTCCTATTGGCTGTGCTCCGGCTGGTGGGCGTTGTATGGGATTGGAGCAAATATGATTTTTAAAAAAAGTTATTTTTATAAAACGATCACTATATCCTGACAAACATTGAGTGCCGGTGCTCCTAATGACATCCGCAAGATTTCACAAACCAGGAGGAAAACAACCAATCAGAGCCAAGCTAGAGCCTTTCCGTCTCTGAGCAGCTGTCAATCACTCGCAAATTCCAATCCAGCGGTCAAACTAGGCAGCGCTAATCAAATATGAATCAATATTCTGTTACTGTAATGACTATTTCTCTCCTCAAATGTTTTCAGAAACATCTTGTAGTGTACTGTTTAGCTGTAAAATGAGAAAGTTTGTGACCCGGCAGCCATGTTGAGATCAGCTGAGGAAATACCAAGCACCGCCGAGCAGCCGGAGCACAAACTTTCTCATTTTACAGCTAAACAGTACACTATGATGATGATTCTGAAAACATTTGAGGTGAGAAATAGGCATTACAGTAACAGTAGTTTGATCGTTCGATCGGAGTTCGCGAGTGATTGACAGCTGCCTCCGTTGAATGAACAGCCAATAGGAACGCTCTCTCTCTCTGAAATGACCTGTGATTGGCTCCCATCACGGGATAGATTTCTTAAAGCCTGAAAACAGAGCCATGAGGAGGTGCAGAAGTTCAGTTTTCTCTCAGAACACTCTAATTAGAATATGCTGAAAGGTTATTATGGAATTTTTTTCCCAATGATGCCAAAAACATTCTGCCTACTGCTGCTTTAATCATTTAAAAAAAATGTTGGCGGTTCCAAAATTAATGTTTTATCTCTGTGGAAGTGTTTGGTTCCCACTCCTAACAAGGCTTGTGAGCCAATAGTATTACGACTACGTTGGTATCACTTGATATCTCTGGGTCATCAGTTAGTGTGGAATAAACAGATAAACGGCTGAGATTGACGGTAAGTGCCTGGCAACGACTTGTTGTGAAGTGAATGCAATGTGGGGGAGGGAGAATGCCCCATCTGAATGTTATCAATGCTATCAATAGCACCTTTAATTAAAATCCAAAAATAACCAGTAGGTTTTTGAATATTAGACACTTGTTACTACATTTCATTGCTCATAAAGATAATTCATAAGATATACACTCACCGGCCACTTTATTAGGTACACCTTGTACCTATCAAAGTGGCCGGTGAGTGTATATCAGTTGTAGAACATTATCATCTGTTGCCATGTCTGTGATACATGAGTCAAAAGTGAAAATCTATTTTTATCAGATGATGGGATAAGGTTAGGAATGACTTTCCGTTTACTTATTGCTGTATTCATTGTGTTTACAGGGCAGCAGGGCCTTCTGAGGAGATTCTATCCTGGAGGAGACCTGATGGACTTCCTCTATCCAGATCACAACTCAGACACCGACTTCCTGTCCACAGCCACACAACGCAACAGCCTGGCAGTCCGTTGGTTTAGAGTCACTGATCAGACCTCCCTGTTGGCTCAGCTCTCAGGTACAAACAGACGGACATTCACTTTCATCATTATCTGTTTTCACTCAATGAATAATTGATGTACTGATAGTCGGCTGTCTGGCTTTCATGGCGTTATCAGTGGTTATCAGCCCCATAGATATGGGTTAGAAGGGGCTTGCGACACTTACTAGTAAGTTCAGAAGGCCGTTATCAACAATTCACATTAGTAATAGAAATACACAAAGACAACGCCGACCTCTAGTGGCTGTAGTAATTATGATGGGAGCAAACAAGGAAGTCAGGTGACGTAGCATAAAGAGTAGACGCAGTTTGCCCCGCCTGAAGCATTAGAATGGTAGTGATAACAATTAATAACAGCCATTTAATGGGCTGATAACATTCTTCACTCTGAGTCATTAGTATCGTCAGTCATGTGAGTCGATAGTGTCGTCAGTTCCGTGAGTCATGTGAGTCGTTAGTCACAGGAGTCGTTAGTAACGTGAGTCGTTAGTATCGTCAGTCCTGTGAGTCGTGTGAAAACGACCAGTGTGTAAACCTGTTGACACTGTTTTACTTATGAATCCTAAAGCCAATGTGATGAAGCATTAATCCTGTTCACCTTTACTGTCCTGTTTATAACCCCTGTGTGTGTCCAGGTGGTGATGGTGGCATGCTGGTGGTTCAGGTGGCCTCTGACAGTAACAGACCTGGAGTCCCTCTGGTTGAAGGTTCTGGAAAGAGCTCAGCGGCTCTCACACTGCAGGTATATGAATGAAAAACAGGCCAGTTAGTGGCACAGGAAACCCTTTTCTCTTTCTTATTGTTTTTCTTTTTTAATGAGATTGATGTATTTTAGTTGGGCAATACAAGAAATGGCTGCAGTTGAAAGTCCTAATGGAGTGAAATGACCCGGAAGTATCTCAGTAGCAGCCGTGATAAGAGCTGTTTGAATCCTCTAAATGTTAAGGAAAGGTGTTTCAATGCTTCCTTTCTTATCTCCTTTAACAGAGGATACACTGGACCATCCTTTACCAAAAGGAAAGGAGATAATGCCGTCCCACAAATCCTTGCGGCCGCAACTTTTAAAGCGACGCACCATTCTACCGTTCATGAAAACAAACGATATGTTTATCGATATGTTAACAAAAAGTAAAAAACATACGATGATTCGTCCACCGTGTCTCGTTGAGCTCAACCGTCTCACACTGGATGTTCTTCCAGATTAGACTCTCACAGCAGAAGCTGATCTGGTGTCTGCCTTTGCATTTCTTTGGTCTTATTAGTCGTTTTGTGCAGCTCTTTATTATATTTCTATGAACAACAGAAATGTGCAATATGGACGAATAAGGCCTTATGTGTGTGTATGTGTGTTTGCAGGACGTCCTGCAGCTGCTCGGGCAGAGAGCTGGTGCACCCTGGGGTGTTCACCTGCGGATCTCCACTCAGCAGCTTCTGGAAGCTTCTCTCAAGCTGCTGCACTCGGCCTACAGCGGAGAGAGGCTCTACAGGCCTGTGTGGATCAGCATGGAGGGTTTACAGAGCACTGATAACACCAAGGTACGTAGCCTCCTGCCTGAGCCAACATGGGTTTCTGCTACACAAAGAACTGGACTTCAATTTCTACTGATTTCATCCCAGAAATCAGTAGTTTATTCCTGCTAGATAAAGAGTGTTGAAGCAGTGTTAGCAACGTCTCAAAGAATTACATTTATTAAAATGATGATGGTTTTATTAGTTTTCTAATTTATTACATTGTTCTATTTGGTAACACTTTATTATAACCATCATTTATAAATGGTACATTGATAGTTAATTAAGCTTAGTTAATAGTTATTTTACTGGTCGCCATGGCAGCGACCTGTCAATCACAAGGTACGGTAGCCACGCCCTAAAGCATCCCCTGCTTTATGGTCTATTTGACTCTAAATGGGATCATAATTTACTAAATGAACATCATGCTGTATTGAAGAAGACTTGAAACTAGCGATTGAGACCATAAACTCATGTTTACAATGTTTACTGAGGTAATAAATCAAGTGAGAAGTAGGCTCATTTTCTCATAGACTTCTATACAATCTGACTTCTTTTTGCAACCAGAGGAGTCGCCCCCTGCTGGCTGTTAGAAAGAATGCAGGTTTAAGGCTCTTCAGCATTGGCTTCACTTTTTGGTCGCCCCTTGGCAAAAACACTGTAGGAATTTCCAAAGGTCAATATCAGGCCAATATATATCAAAACTAATATGCCATACGTAATCGAGGGAAGTAAGTGTCACAGTGTCGTCATTCAGGTATTATAGTTAAATGCATTTTGGAGGTGCTTGTCTTTGTGCTTCCGCTCCGCCACATGCAGCACCGTAGTGCCCATCCTCCGCTGTGACGTCCTCCTCTCTCTTTCAGGAGTTTGTAGCCACAGTAGAGAGGCTGTTCCCGTACGTCACCGTCGTCCTGGCAGAGCAGAACTGGCCTCCTCTGATCCCAGGCTTGTCTCAGAGGGTGGCTCTACATCTCAACGCAGCGTCACTGCCGGCAGGACAGGAGGCGATTAACTCTCTGATGGGAATGATGGATAGATATGACCTGTTAGTGGAGGAGGACACACAAAGCAGCGCTGGAGCTTTCGCTGTCTTCAAAGGACTCATGACCCAGCGAAGGAGAGCTAACACAAACCTGTATGTGATATCTGGTCAATCCTAACTGAGGATGGATATGACCAACACATTGTTAATCATAGCCTGACTGGCTCATTACTGATCTATCCGTGTATACGCAGGCTAATGTGGGGGGGAATTATTGTACATAATGCTGCCATAAAGTGTCCTTGAGTTGTCTTGTCTTGCACTGAAATAAAATCAAATGTAGGATGCCACTTGTACACGTAGAGTGACATCTTTCATACCTCTTAATTTGCAAAAAAAAATCTGTTGTTGTTGGCAATCCATCAAATAAGGAATAATGTACAGCTAGCGGTTCATTGTTGTGAGAGAATCCCCAACAGGGCGATGCTGCAGGGTCTCTCGTCGCCCTGAAGGGGATTCTTTCACAACAATGACCCGCTAGCTCAGGGGTCAGCAACCTGCGTCTCTTTAGCCCCTCTCCAGTGGCTCCCTGGGGATTTTTAAAAATGGAAATGAATAACTGTTTTTTGTTTACATTTTCATTTTTATTTATTATTGTTGTAGGGTTCTGTGGTACGACGGTACGACGGAGTATTAGGGCCATATTGAGGAAAAAAAATAATCTGAGATTTCGAGAAAAAAGACGTAATATTATATATTAATAGTAATTTTACGTGTTATTTTCTTTTCTTTTTTCTCGCAAAGTTATGACTTTATTCTGTAATTCTCAGATGTTTTTCCCTCAATGTGGCCCTAATACTCTGTAGTACATTGTCTCTTTGGCCCTCACTGCATTAGACTTATATACTATATACTTAGACTATAAACTGTGTTACCTTCATCACAATGCTCAAATGTTTTGCAGCTCCAGACACATTTTTTTGCCTAAAATGGCTCTTTTGATAGTAAAGGTTGCTGACCCCTGCGCTAGCTGCACATTATCCCGCTTATTACACGGCTACTTACTTAAGAAATCAATATTTTGACACAATAACAGTCCGCCAGGGTCCGACATCAGAGATGCGCCCATAGCAACGGTCTGAAAACTGAACAGAGTTTGAGGAAGAGTTTATGAGAAATGTGGAGCCATCACCAAAGCCTGAGGAGCCAAGAAATATTTTACAACTGAACACTGAAATGTTTTCAAATGTGGAGCAGGTTTGAACCGAGGCTCCGTTTGTAAATGAGGAAACATCCTGTGCGTTCCAATACTCATACTACCATACTACTTAGTATGCCAGAAAAAAAGATTTCTCATGTCCCAATACATAGTATGTCAAATGCATTATGCCAAAGCTACCAGGATGTCCTACTACATCTGGTCACATTTTACAGAATGAAAGCCAGCATGCTTTTCTGGCTGTTCTGATCCACAATCCTCTGCACAGCAGATATATTGTATGTATACTGCATGCAACAGTACGTACTTTGTAAGGGCAGCTGCAGTGTACTAAAAATAAAAATAAAAAGTATGTGATTTGGGACGTAGTCAGTCGTGCTGCTCCTCTTCCTGGAATGAATCATAACTTGATAACTCCTCCCTCCTCTTCCTGCTCTCAAACACAGACAGCTACACAGTCTATTTACTTCCTTGTTCCCTCCCCTTCAGATCTACAGTTTGAAGGAGGGTGTAACCAACATGGTGAGAGCTGACAGGCTCCATTCACCTCACAGACACATGCTGTTTAGATCAGAGCTCAAACTAGTGTCGGTTCACAGGAAGTGAAACTCAGACAGTCGTTGCTACTGAGAGGTGAAATGGCGCAGAAAGGAGTTCAGCTGGACCAGGAAGAAGTCTCTTGTTCGATCTGTCTGGATCTACTGAAGGATCCGGTGACTACTTCCTGTGGACACAGCTACTGCATGAACTGTATTAAAGGCTTCTGGGATGGAGAAGAAGAGAAGAAGATCTACAGCTGCCCTCAGTGTAGGCAGACCTTCACACCGAGGCCTGTCCTGATGAAAAGCACCATGTTAGCAGTTTTAGTGGAGAAACTGAAGAAGACTGGACTCCAAGCTGCTCCTGCTGATCACTGCTATGCTGGACCTGAAGATGTGGCCTGTGATGTCTGTACTGGGAGGAAACTGAAAGCCTTCAAGTCCTGTCTGGTGTGTCTGGCCTCTTACTGTGAGAAACACCTCCAGCCTCATTATGACTCAGCTCCATTAAAGAAACACAAGCTGGTGGAGCCCTCCAAGAAGCTCCAGGAGAACATCTGCTCTCGTCACGATGAGGTGATGAAGATGTTCTGTCGTACTGATCAGCAGTGTATCTGTTATCTCTGCTCTGTGGATGAACATAAAGGCCACGACACCGTCACAGCTGCAGCAGAAAGGACCGAGAGGCAGAGAGAGCTGGAGGTGAGTCGACTCAACATCCAGCAGAGGATCCAGGACAGAGAGAAAGATGTGAAGCTGCTCCAACAGGAGTTGGAGGCTGTCAATCGCTCTGCTGATAAAGCAGTGGAGGACAGTGAGAAGATCTTCACCAAGCTGATCCGTCTCATGGAGAAAAGAAGCTGTGATGTGAAGCAGCAGGTCAGATCCCAGCAGAAAAGTGAAGTGAGTCGAGTCAAAGAGCTTCAGGAGAAGGTGGAGCAGGAGATCACTGAGCTGAAGAGGAGAGACGCTGAGCTGAAGCTGCTGTCACACACAGAGGATCACGACCAGTTTCTACTCGACTACCCCTCACTGTCACCTCTCAGTGAATCTACACACTCATCCAGCATCAATATCCGTCCTCTGAGCTACTTTGAGGACGTGACGGCGGCTGTGTCAGAAGTCAGAGATAAACTACAGGACGTTCTGAGAGAGAAATGGACAAACGTCTCACAGACAGTGACTGAAGTGGATGTTTTACTGCCACAACCAGAGCCCAAGACCAGAGCTGGATTCTTACAATATTCACGAGAAATCACACTGGATCCAAACACAGCACACACAGAGCTGTTATTATCTGACGGGAACAGAAAAGCAACATTAATGAGAGAACAACAGTCTTATTCTAGTCACCCAGACAGATTCACTGCAAGGCGTCAGGTCCTGAGTAGAGAGAGTCTGACTGGACGTTGTTACTGGGAGGTGGAGAGGAGAGGGGGAGGAGTTCATGTAGCAGTCGCATACAAGAGTATCAGGAGAGCAGGGGGGTGGAATGAATGTGTGTTTGGACGGAATGACAAATCTTGGGCGTTACGTTGTGACGATGACAGTTATATATTTTGGTACAACAAAGGCCAAACCCCCGTCTCAGGTCCTCAGTCCTCCAGAGTAGGAGTGTACCTGGATCACAGTGCAGGTATTCTGTCCTTCTACAGCGTCTCTGAAACCATGACTCTCCTCCACAGAGTCCAGACCACATTCACTGAGCCTCTCTATGCTGGACTTTGGCTTCTTTATTGTGATACCACTGCTGAGTTGTGTAAACTGAAATAGACAGAAGTCATTTAAGGGTTCAATTCTGTGTTTTAACTCTTAAACTTATCTGGTGTCCATCATTGTTGCTGCAGAGCTGATTTTTCTTTTCATGTCTTCACTGCACAGAGATCAGCTGTCAATCAAACATTACGGGCTCTACTTTGACCAAAGAACGTTTATTACCAAGAAGTGAAAGTCAATTGTTTATTCCATTGTAACGTCAGCGCCCAGCAGCAGAGCTACGCTTCCGCCATTTTGGACTGAAAGTGACTACCGGACGCCAGTAAAACGTCCGCCTACAAAGTGACGTACAAAAGTAAAACTACATTATTTCTATTCTATTGTCACATTCTACCAAAACGGCCGGTGTTGAACCATAAAATATTATGAATATAAGAAGCGTTTTCAGTCCAAAATGGTGGCGGCGGCTGTCGTCATAAAAGCAGCAGAGTTGCGTCTCTTTGCTTCTACACTCTTTGCTTTGACATCTTCTCATGAGTTGTTCTGTAAATGTGTGAGTGTCTTCAGGTGGCGCTCCTTCCTGTGTCTGTTTCACTGCTCATGATGATCTTTGTTCACCTGAACTGATATTTCTCTGCATGAAAATGTAAACTTCTCTGTGCTCTAAATGTTTGATGAATATTTGTATATATATATATGTGTGTGTGTGTGTGTGTGTGTGTGTTGTTGTTTCTCTTCCACTGCACGGGTCTTAAAGGAAGGTCTAGTGATTTATTTCTTATCATAGATATTCTGTTCTCACCACTTTTTGTAAAGATATCTAGAATCACATTTATTTGTTGGGCAGACTAAATGTTGTCGTCCAGATCGACGTACAAACGAGATACTGAGATGTTTAATGAAACTGTAATTATCATGATCATAATCAATAAGGAAATCATTATTCTCTGTTACATCGCTGAGATTCTGCTCAAACAAACTGATTGTGTGGATGAAAATGAATCTGTACGTGAAATCATTGTAACAAGAGTCATTTAACAGACTTTACTGATGGGATGTGTGAACAAACTGAAGGTTTCTATAATCAATAAACAAGAATGAACTAAGTCTTCTCTTCCTGTCTTTTTTCCAGGGTATCATACAAAGCTCCAGGCTGCTTTGGATCAGGATGACGTCCTGAAATTGAACCGTTTTGTCACAAATGCTTCAAAGTAGATCGTTAAATATGTGAAAAAAATGATTATAAAGCCATTTAAATATTTCAGGACAGTTTAGTTTGATAACTCCCTGTTGTCAGTCAGCTGTTTGTAACCAGTCAAAGAACAGAGTTTGTCGTGAAATCACACTGGATCCAAACTTATTTGGTGTTCATGGTACTTAACCTCCAAATCACTATTCCAATGCTTTGTTTATTTATTATATATAAGTATGTAATAATTATGAATGAATCCCAAATATATCCCATTAAATAAGGAATAATCCCACAACATTATTCATATTTAACATTAATTATTATTAGTTATTCTCAGATGGATTTCGCTGTTTGTTGTGTGTAGAGGAGGCTTTACTTTACTGTTTAATTTCTGGACTACTCCACACTGTCTTCTGTCTGAGTGTCCTGAATAGTGTATATAGAGTAGTCTTTGTCCAAATGAACCCGTAAAAATTCACAAGTGCATGTTTTTCTCTCAGTTTGGGGCTCCGTTCTCACTAGGCCGTCGTTTTCCTCACCCTAACAGAGCTCTTGGTGATAGAGCGGCCCAGTGAGGGCTGTGTGGCAGTAAGAAAAGCTGTTGTTGCCTCCTGTGATCACTCATTTTAAATGTCAGCGTAGCCCATCACACAGTACGGCTGCTGTCATTAAACAGTATCACATGATATTGTGATTGAGTAATGCTCAGCAGAGCAGCAGCTTGGGAATGACTGCTGGTCAGCAGGTGGTACTATCTACGAAAATAATGTGAAATACTTCTCCTGTGATCGTTTCTTGTGTTTGAAAGTGCTTCTGTCTCCGTATATTGACTGCTGAACACGTGGAGGTTCTCTCAGAAAGCGCCAACTTCGACCACAAGAGGTCAGGAGTGCTCAGTTTTAAAGTCATCTGAGGATGTTAATCCACCAATCTGACAGCCTGAACTCATTCAGTCAAAGTCCAAGCCAAGCTTTCACATCTAGCTGTTAGTCTGAAGGACATGAATGTCATCAGGACACTGATCCATATCACAGTCAGATGCTGAACTAGCAGTCCTGAACCTCGTCATCGCTGTCATTACTGTGACTGCTCATTTTGATCCAGAGATTTCTGTAGAAAATGAGACCGATGGACAGTAGTTCAGACACTGCAGTGAGCTTAATGGAGATCGTCTGACCTCTTGACCTCTTGTAGAAGACATTGGATGGTTTGAAGGACAGTGAACGGCCGTATTGTTGCTATGTGATTGAACGTGCATCATTAATTAAATTTGGCACAGATGTAGGTTTATATGTTACGAAAAGATGTAGATATCGGGGCGCTGCCAATATGGCCACTTTCCAAAATGTTGCAGAAAACTGATTTTATGACTCTTGATGATTTCCAAGGTGCGTTCAAGCTGATTAGATCAGATGTCAGAAGATCTCAGGCATGATTTTATTTACCTCTTTTTTTTTAAGGGTACTTTTTAAAAGCTTTTAACCTGAGAAAAACGTGAAAATCAAATAAAAGGAGCGTGATCACTTCAGGGTCAAACTTCACCCCCATGCCTTCATGATAGAATGACAACCTTTAAAACAGCAAGATCGTCAGCTTTCCATCGGTGTATTTATCTTTTCATTAGCAGTAAAACTGACAGAGATAACGCTGGATACATGTCTTAGTCACCAGTAACCTTTAATCACAGTTAAAGCGATACTGAACTTAGGTAGATCTTTGGGTTGTATTGCTCACTAGACGTGATATCGGCCCAACTAAAGGAGAAAATCATCATCAATTGCTTCCGCTGCTTCTTTTCTCTCTCCATTCAGTCCTGTTGCTAGTGAAACAGTTCGCTAAGGTTGCTTTCACTCATAACCCGTTTGGTTACCTGAAAAGGTGTGTCTCGGTCCGCCTCCAAGCCGACTCTGGTGCGGTTTGTTTATGTAATTTTAGCATGATTTCAAAAGCTAAACTACTAATAAATCCATCTGCTGATTGTGAAATCTGTTCAGGAAGTGATCTTATTGATCTGTATTTAAGGCCATGTATAGAAGCATGCCAGCGAGGAGGTTTTCCCTGATTAACAGGTCAAAAGCAGTTAAACCCACCAATCGTAAGGTCGGTGGTTCGATCCCCGGCACATGTCAATGTGTCCTTGAGCAAGACACTTAATCCCAAATTAGCCATCGTTGTGTGAACGAGTATTTAGATTAGATCCTAGTTGGCACCTTGCATGGCAGCCTCTGCCATCAGTGTGTGAATGCTGACATGTAGTGTAAAGCGCTTTGAGTGGTCGGAAGACTAGAAAAGTGCTATATAAACGCAAGTCCATTTACCATTAACTTTACATAAAAAAAGTGTGTTACAGTGATCTCACAGTAATACACCCCGTGCACGTGCCCGTGTGCTCCCCGACGTTTTTAATATGCATTCACACCAATCATCTGAAAGCGTGTAAAGGGGCTTTGGTACAGTCCTGTCTCTACTATTATTCATCATAACGTGGCTGATTTGCAGTCTGATAATACTAATAATCAGTTATTAATCAAAGAACACAACTATACACTTCAGAAGCATTAAAGTGCTGCATATAGACTTCTGTCAGTCACCAGAATTTCATTTCCCAACGTGGGTCCTGATGATGCAGGATGACAATCAGAGAGTTACCTGTCAGTCTGTAGAACTTCATATTTACTCCTCTGGTTGGTTTGTAAAGAGTCAGTGTGAACAGGACCAGAACTAAAATGCAACTATGCATCATTTTTTTTTCACTTGGACCAAATGAACCCAGCTACTGGTGTGAAAACACCCTGAATCACACTTTTAGCACATAAACAAACGTGAACAAAGGGGATTCTGCTAACATGTAAAATAATGAGTTGTGTAGGGCCCTGTGATATCTGCGATGAGGAAAACATGGAAGGAATCGCGGAATTTGAGAATAAAAATGGAATCAACTGTAAAATGGGGAATATCGTGGAATTTGCCTAAATGTGGATACAATTGATAAAACTCTGGGTTTTCCTGCAGCCGTTATAAGCATTGTTTTCACAGCGCCTGAGCCACATGAACAGAACAAACTATGCTGCTTTGTTTTGGTGTCATTAACGGGCACGCTGCTTCTGTCCTCTGCTCTCTGTGTTGGTGTTTCATCGAGAGCGAGGCTCAGCTCCTCGTCCACACACGGACACACTGCACTCTAAGAAAAGTCCGTAAAAATACAGGCCAATGTACCGTGTTAATATGAAGGAATTTTCTCTATCGATTTTTCACAGAAGTTTTACCCGTATTGTTAAATACACATTGCATCGTGGGAACAAGAACCTCCGCTAGAGCAAAAGTTCGAAGGGGCAGACACCATCACACACACGGCAAAGTTTAGTTCAAATTTAGAATTTGGAGAAACCTTTCTCACACTTCTGTGGTAAAAAAATCAAGAATTAATGTCTCACCAAAATGATTTATGTTCAGGACTTAACGTTAGCTCAGTATCGTTTTAACTGGAAAGCTGTTTTGTTGTTTAGTTCAGCTGTTAATGTCGACCGTTAATGTTACCGGATACGCCAGGAATATTTTTGCCGACTCATTTTGAGACTAACGCAAGTTTGGTATTGTAGTTTACATTTTACCAACGCTCATATTTAAGACTTCAAGTCAGGTAGAGTTAGCCGGGGTTATGTAGATGGAGCGGGCCCATAGGATGTACACAAAATCCTCAGGTGACAACAAGCCTAGACCAGTTATATTCAGGCTACTTCGTTACACCGACAGGAAGGCCATACTGGATGCTTGCCGAGCTGCTGGCTCATCTATCGCCCATGGGAAAAATAAGCTGCTGCTGTTTGCTGATTATTCCCCATTTACCTCAAGACGCAGAGTGGCTTTTGCTCCTATCATGAAAGATCTACGAGGAAAAGGAGTACAGAACTTTCTCATGTATCCTGCCAAGTTGAAGGTCTCCCATAATAAAGAGACCCTCCTGTTTGATTCTCCTGATGAAGCTCGGAAATTCATGGAGGGGTTATTCTGATCCTCATCCTGAAAGCCCCCCCCCCCCCCCCCCCCCTTCAACCATCTTCCTCCACAAGATACTGTATGTATATACACGCTTTTTTTTGTGCTGTAGGCTGCATTTGTTAGAGCCCAGTCTTCTGCATTGTGCTACCTCACCCCTTTTACATCTGGCTTGTGGAATTTGAATTTATTGTATACTACTAGAAACATCTTCCGTTCTCTTTGATAGAATTGCGAAATGGTCTTGTATTTTATTTTTTTATCCCTATTTAAAGGGAATATTTTTTTCTGCATTGATGATTTTTGTTCTTAGTTTTATTCTCATAAATTGGGATTGGATGTTTTGTTATCGTAAAATGTTTCTCTTAGACGCTATTTAAAAGGGAGAAAAATATGACAATGGGAAATATATTAGCAGAGGATGGAGGAAACAGGAAATAAGTGAAGGTGGGAAGTTGGGTTGGTAGGTGTGTCCAGGAATGGGCAATGAGAAGAGGGGAGAGGGGAATATCTTAGTGTAGCAAAGCAAATTGCATTATTTGAACCACCTTCAATTAAGACAATCAGACTTAAGGTGCCCCATTTATAATCAAGCAAGGCGAGCTCAGGCTGAGCATCCCAATCTTATGCCAGTTTACTCGAGGGATCCAAATATGATCCTGTGTTATATGCTTCTGTTTTCTGTATTCTATTTTTTAAATTTACTTTATTATATTACCTTAGTTGTTTTGCCTTTTGTATGTTTTCTTTTTGTTCAGCCCATTCCCGTTGTTTTGGTGTCACTATTATTATTTCCTTCCTTTTTTTTCAAGAATCACGAAAGTATAGAATCCACTGAAGATCAAATATGTCCAAGTTAGTAATATCAAGCTTCAACTGTAACGGTTTAGCTGATAGGAAGAAAAGGGGACACTTTATTAGTTGGCTTACGGATAAAAACTATGATATATTTAGTTTAAAAGAGACTCACTCTACCCAACTGGATGAGATTAAATGGAAAACAGAGTGGAGGGGATAACATATACTTTTCACATGGATGCTCAAATTCTAAAGGTGTAATGATAATGTATAAAAAGGAAGAAGATATTGTGGTCAAAGATACAATAATACATCAAGCAGGTAGATATATTATACAAGATATATTAGTGGATAGCCTAGAATTTGTATTAGTAAATCTGTACGCACCTCATTCTGATGATCCACTCTTCTTTCAAGATATATTCAACATGTTGCAAGAAAAAAAAAAAACATGATAAAAATGTGATAATGACAGGAGACTACAACACTGTGTTGGATGTAGATCTGGATCGAAAAGGCATACAAACTAAGAATTACCATTCTAGAGCATATAATGCTATTTCTGGCATCATGACCTCACTAGATTTAATTGACATATGGAGATTGCAAAATCCAAAGCAAACAAGATATACATGGAGACGAGGAAATCAGGCTAGCAGAATAGATTATTTCTTAACATCATTTTCATTGACTCCAAAAATTAATAAAGTGAAAGAGAGTTAGAAAGACTAAATGCAGAGAAAGCCAACGTATCATATTTGAGAAATAGAATAGAATGGATAGAAAATCAGGAGAGATCAACCAAATATTTTTTAAATCTCCAGTATAAAAACACTGTAAAGAAAAATGTTTTGAAGCTTGTAGTAGGAAATAAAATCATTGAAAAACCAATGGAAATTTTGCTGGAACAACATAATTATTTTTCAAAATTGTACTCCTTTCAGAGCCCACCAGAGGATTTATTGCATCAAAATACTAGCCCCAATTCTCAAGACGATAATACCGTAAAGTTAACAGAGAAAGAAAACAAATCTTGTGAGGGACTTATTACGCTGGAGGAATTACATCAAGCCATTAACTCCTTTGAAAAAGGTAAAAGTCCAGGAGCCGATGGCATACCTGTAGACTTTTATCAAACCTTCTATGAGTCTGTTAAAACACCTTTGCTGAACACCTTCAACTGGTCATACAGCAAAAAACAACTTACAGAAACTCAACAGGAAGGTTTAATCTCACTATTATTGAAACAAGATTCAGGTGGAAGGTATAAAGATCCAACTACTCTAAAGAATTGGAGGCCAATCACACTACAATGTAACGATGCTAAAACAGATTAAAACTAGTACTGCCCAATATTATTCATCCAGATCAGTGTGGCTTCTTACAGGATCGATCTATCAGTGACAGTATTAGACAAATAATCGAAATAATGGAATATTATGACTCAACAAAAACCCCTACTTTAATTTTTTTTGCTGACTTTGAGAAAGCTTTCAATAAAGTACGTTTGGATTTTATTTATAAATGTTTAGAATATTTTAACTTTGGAGACTCTTTAATTAGTTGGATAAAAGTAATGTATAGTAGTCCAAAGTGTAAAATAATAAACAATGGTTTTTTTTCTGAAACAATTAAGCAATATAGAGGATTGAAACAAGGATGTCCGCTGTCTGCGTATCTATTTATTATAGCTATAGAAATCTTAGCCCAAAAAGTAAGAATGAATAACAACATAGAAGGCTTGAGAATAAATAGTTTGGAATCAAAAATCTAAATGTATGCGGACGATGTAAGCTTTCAAATTCAACCAAATGTCGCATCCTTTACTGCATTAGTTAAAGAGTTGAATAACTTCTCAGTAATTTCCGGACTAAAACCTAACTATGATAAATGTACTGTGCTGCGAATTGGATCTCTGAAAGGTAAAAATTTTAATATCTATAGTAATCTGCCACTAAAATGGTCAGATGGCCCAATAGATGTCCTTGGTATACATATCCCTAAAGACATGGACCTTATCATGAAGGAAAACTTTTATAGAAAGCTACATACAGTCGACAGAAAATTAAAAGTTTGGGGAATGACTAACTTAACTTTATATGGAAAAATAACAGTGATAAATTCCTTAGTGATTCCTCAGTTTATCTATATCCTCATGTCATTACCTACCCCAGGAGAGGAGCTGTTTAAAAAATATGAGCAAAATGTGTTCAACTTTCTATGGGGTGGGAAGCCTGACAAAATTAAAAGAGCTTATCTATATAATGATTACAAACACTGTGGACTTAAATTGTTAAACCTTAAGGCACTCAACTTTGCACTAAAAGCATCCCTTATACCAAAATTTATCTTAAATCTGCAGTGGTTTCCAGCAAAATTATTGAGGTCTGCTCATCTTCTGTTCCACAAAGAACTCTATCCTTACCTCCAGTTAACTGCTTTTCAGTTCACTATATTAAAGAGAAAGTCATTTCCATACTTATCCGGCTTTTTGGTAGAGGCCATAGTCAGTTGGTTTCAATACCAATATCATCAACCAGAGTTAAGTTATGAAATCCAGAGCCAAGTGTTGTGGTATAATAGAAATATTTTGATTAATGATCACCGTATCTTTATTGAATCAATGTTTGAAAAAGGAATATTATTTATAAATGACCTCTTGAATAGTGCGGGCGAAATCAAGTCTTATGATGAATTTAAAATAGTATACGGTAATGTTTGTGACCTTTTTACATATAATCAACTCTGTGCAGCTATACCTCAGATCTGGAAAAGGAAGCTATTATTATGTACAAAACAAATGACATGTTGCCCCTACATTAAGGACACAACATGGATGTATAAGAGAAAAATAAACAAGAAAATATATCAGTTATACATGCAACTTAAACACATTTCTGCTGCACCAGTAGCTATCCAGTCAAAATGGGAGGATTTGTTAGACAAATGTATCCCATGGAGGAAAGTATATGCATGTATTTAAACTTCTTTTGATGTCTCCATTAGAATGTTACAACTAAAATTAATCTACAAATTCTTGCCTACTAAGAGAATGCAAAAAAAATGGGGCATCCAACTATGTGACTTATGAAAATTCTGTGAGGAGGAAGAGGAGTCAGACATTCATTTATTTTGGTATTGTAAGGAAGTTGCATTATTTTGGATTAAAGTTGAAAAGTGGATCTCAGTCTACAAATCAAATTTCTATAGTTGTCCTTTATCTATAATGTTTGGTGATTTAAGGGATGATGAAAAAGGAAAATACCTGAACAACATCATCATTATGATGATGGGGAAAGCATTTATATTTAAAGCTATAAAAAGACAGCAGTTAAACACTGAACGTTTCAAAATGTTTTTGAAACATCAGTGGGTTCTTGAGAGTGATGTTAATAGAAATAAAGAACAGAATATAATTTTTGAGCGTGGGTGGGATACTTTGAGTCAGGGTGAGGATTGGAGTTAAACAAAATTTATAAATAAATAATGTCGATAAAAGGTCAACTAAAGGGATGTAAATATGTCCCTTTTTTTGTCTGTAAAATAGAATAGATAACTGTGAAAGCAAATGTGTCTAAGTGGATATCTATATGTACGCGCGTGTGGATATAGACATATGTATATACTGTATGTGTATATATATCTATATATGAGGTTGGATGTATGTATATAAACATGAATATGTATGTATATGAATATTAACTTATCTCTTGACACTGCACTATTACAACGGGTAGTACTTTTATTTATTATTTTTCTTTTTATGTTTTCTTTTTTTGTTTTATATATGTTGTTGTTGCTGTCTGTATGTGACTTTTACAAGTATGTGTATGTATTCCTTTAACATTAAATTAAAAAAAAAAGAAGAAGTTCTCATGTCACCTGTGACTAGAAGTTAACGGCAATCTCTGAACTTTACCCAGCGTTATCTCTGTCAGTGTTACTGCTTTATTGGTTGTCATTCTACCATGAAGGCATGGGGGTGAAGTTTGATCCTGAAGTGACCACGCTCCTTTATTTGGTTTTCACGTTTTTCTCAGGTTAAAAGCTTTTAAAAAGTACCCTTAAAAAATGAAGAGGTAAAAAAAAACTGTTGCGTTCCAATACCCATACTACCATACTACTTAGTATGCAAGAAAACAAATGTCTTATGTCCCAATACATAGTATGTCAAATGCAGTATGCCAAAAATACCAGGATGTCCTGCTACATCTGGTCACATTTTATAGTATGAAAGCCAGCATGCTTTTCTGGCTGTTTTGACCTACAATCCTCTGCAAAGCAGATATATTGTATGTATACTGCATGTAACAGTACGTACTTTGTAAGGGCAGCTGCTGTGTACTAAAAGTAAAAGGGCAAAGTATGTGATTTGGGACGTGGTCAGTCGTGCTGCTCCATGTCCTGGAATGAATCAGCTTAATAACTCCTCCCTCCTCTTCCTGCTCTCAAACACAGACAGTTCCACTCGGTCCATTTATGTCCTTGTTCCTTCCCCTTTAGATCAACAGTTTGAAGGTGGGTGTAACTAAGATAAGTGTTGGTTCTCAGGAAATGAAACTCAGACAGTCGTTGCTACTACTGAGAGGTGAAATGGCGCAGAAAGGAGTTCAGGTGGAGAAGGAAACCTTCTCTTGTTCGATCTGTCTGGATCTACTGAGGGATCCGGTGACTACTTCCTGTGGACACAGCTACTGCATGAACTGTATTAAAAGCTACTGGGATGGAGATGATGAGAAGAAGATCTACAGCTGCCCTCAGTGTAGGCAGACCTTCACACCGAGGCCTGTCATGATGAAAAACACCATGTTAGCAGATTTAGTGGAGGAATTGAAGAAGACTGGACTCCAAGCTGCTCCTGCTGATCACTGCTACGCTGGACCTGAAGATGTGGCCTGTGATGTCTGCACTGGGAGGAAACTGAAAGCCTTCAAGTCCTGTCTGGTGTGTCTGGTCTCTTACTGTGAGAAACACCTCCAGCCTCATTATGATGTGGCTCCATTAAAGAAACACAAGCTGGTGGAGCCCTCCAAGAAGCTCCAGGAGAACATCTGCTCTCGTCACGATGAGGTGATGAAGATTTTCTGTCGTACTGATCAGCAGTGTATCTGTTATCTCTGCTTAATGGATGAACATAAAGGCCACGACACCGTCTCAGCTGCAGCAGAAAGGACCGAGAGGCAGAGAGAGCTGGAGGTGAGTCGACTCAACATCCAGCAGAGGATCCAGGACAGAGAGAAAGATGTGAAGCTGCTCCAACAGGAGGTGAAGGCTGTCAATCGCTCTGCTGATAAAGCAGTGGAGGACAGTGAGAAGATCTTCACCGAGCTGATCCGTCTCATGGAGAAAGGAAGCTGTGATGTGAAGCAGCAGGTCAGATCCCAGCAGAAAAGTGAAGTGAGTCGAGTCAAAGAGCTTCAGGAGAAGCTGGAGCAGGAGATCACTGAGCTGAAGAGGAGAGACGCTGAGCTGAAGCTGCTGTCACACACAGAGGATCACAACCAGTTTCTACTCAACTACCCCTCACTGTCACCACTCAGTGAATCTACACACTCATCCAGCATCAATATCCGTCCTCTGAGCTACTTTGAGGACGTGACGGCGGCTGTGTCAGAAGTCAGAGATAAACTACAGGATGTTCTGAGAGAGAAATGGACAAACGTCTCACAACCAGTGACTGAAGTGGATGTTTTACTGCCACAACCAGAGCCCAAGACCAGAGCTGGATTCTTAAAATATTCACGAGAAATCACACTGGATCCAAACACAGCATACACAAATCTGCTATTATCTGAGGGGAACAGAAAAGCAATATTAATGCCACAACAACAGTCTTATTTTAGTCACCCAGACAGATTCACTGGATGTTTTCAGGTCCTGAGTAGAGAGAGTCTGACTGGACGTTGTTACTGGGAGGTGAAGAGGAGAGGGAGAGGAGTTAATGTAGCAGTCGCATACAAGAGTATAAGGAGAGCAGGGGGGTGGTATGAATGTGGGTTTGGATTCAATGACAAATCTTGGGCGTTAGATTGTAACCAAAATATATTTTTGTACAACAATATCAAAACCCCCGTCTCAGGTCCTCTGTCCTCCAGAGTAGGAGTGTACCTGGATCACAGTGCAGGTATTCTGTCCTTCTACAGCGTCTCTGAAACCATGACTCTCCTCAGCAGGGTCCAGACCACATTCACTGAGCCTCTCTATGCTGGACTTTGTCTGCCTTATTATGATGTCACTGCAGAGTTGTGTAAACTGAAATAGACAGAAGTCATTTAAGGGTTCAATTCTGTGTTTTAACTCTTAAACTTATCTGGTGTCCATCATTGTTGCTGCAGAGCTGATTTTTCTTTTCATGTCATCACTGCACAGAGATCAGCTGTCAATCAAACATTACGGGCTCTACTTTGACCAAAGAATGTTTATTACCAAGAAGTGAAGGTTAATTGTTTGTTCCATTGTAACGTCAGCGCCCAGCAGCAGAGCTACGCTTCCGCCATTTTGAACTGAAAGCGACTACCGGAAGCCAGTAAAACGTCCACCTACAAAGTGACGTACATAAGTAAAACTACATTATTTCTATTCTATTGTCACATTCTACCAAAACGGCCGGAGTTGAACAATAAAATATTATGAATATAAGAAGCGTTTTCAGTCCAAAATGGCGGCATTTAATAGTGTTGTCAAAAAAGCAGCAGAGTTGCGTCTCTTTGCTTCTACACTCTTTGCTTTGACATCTTCTCATGAGTTGTTCTGTAAATGTGTGAGTGTCTTCAGGTGGCGCTCCTTCCTGTGTCTGTTTCACTGCTCATGATGATCTTTGTTCACCTGAACTGATATTTCTCTGCATGAAAATGTAAACTTCTCTGTGCTCTAAATGTTTGATGAATATGTATATATATATATGTGTGTGTGTGTGTGTGTTGTTGTTTCTCTTCCACTGCACGGGTCTTAAAGGAAGGTCTAGTGATTTATTTCTTATCATAGATATTCTGTTCTCACCACTTTTTGTAAAGATATCTAGAATCACATTTATTTGTTGGGCAGACTAAATGTTGTCGTCCAGATCGACGTACAAACGAGATACTGAGATGTTTAATGAAACTGTAATTATCATGATCATAATCAATAAGGAAATCATTATTCTCTGTTACATCGCTGAGATTCTGCTCAAACAAACTGATTGTGTGGATGAAAATGAATCTGTACGTGAAATCATTGTAACAAGAGTCATTTAACAGACTTTACTGATGGGATGTGTGAACAAACTGAAGGTTTCTATAATCAATAAACAAGAATGAACTAAGTCTTTTCTTCCTGTCTTTTTTCCAGGGTATCATACAAAGCTCCAGGCTGCTTTGGATCAGGATGACGTCCTGAAATTAAACCGTTTTGTCACAAATGCTTCAAAGTAGATCGTTAAATATGTGAAAAAAATGATTATAAAGCCATTTAAATATTTCAGGACAGTTTAGTTTGATAACTCCCTGTTGTCAGTCAGCTGTTTGTAACCAGTCAAAGAACAGAGTTTGTCGTGAAATCACACTGGATCCAAACTTATTTGGTGTTCATGGTATTTAACCTCCAAATCACTATTCCAATGCTTTGTTTATTTATTATATATAAGTATGTAATAATTATGTATGAATCCAAAAATATCCCATTAAATAAGGAATAATCCCACAACATTATTCATATTTAACATTAATTATTATTAGTTATTCTCAGATGGATTTCGCTGTTTGTTGTGTGTAGAGGAGGCTTTACTTTACTGGTTAAGTTCTAGACTACTCCACACTGTCTTCTGTCTGAGTGTCCTGAATAGTGTATATAGAGTAGTCTTTGTCCAAATGAACCCGTAAAAATTCACAAGTGCATATTTTTCTCTCAGTTTGGGGCTCCGTCCTCACTAGGCCGTCGTTTTCCTCACCCTAACAGAGCTCTTGGTGATAGAGCGGCCCAGTGAGGGCTGTGTGGCAGTAAGAAAAGCTGTTGTTGCCTCCTGGGATCACTCATTTTAAATGTCAGCGTAGCCCATCACACAGTACGGCTGCTGTCATTAAACAGTATCACATGATATTGTGATTGAGTAATGCTCAGCAGAGCAGCAGCTTGGGAATGACTGCTGGTCAGCAGGTGGTACTATCTACGAAAATAATATGAAATACTTCTCCTGTGATCGTTTCTTGTGTTTGAAAGTGCTTCTGTCTCCGTATATTGACTGCTGAACACGTGGAGATTCTCTCAGAAAGCTCCGACTTGGACCACAAGAGGTCAGGAGTGCTCAGTTTTAAAGTGGTCTGAGGATGTTAATCCACCAATCTGACAGCCTGAACTCATTCAGTCAAAATCCAAGCCAAACTTTCACATCTAGCTGTTAGTCTGAAGGACATGAATGTCATCAGGACACTGATCCATATCACAGTCAGATGCTGAACTAGCAGTCCTGAACCTCGTCATCGCTGTCATTACTGTGAATGCTCATTTTGATCCAGAGATTTCTGTAGAAAATGTGAGCGATGGACAGTAGTTCAGACACTGCAGTGAACTTAATGGAGATTGTCTGACCTCTTGACCTCTTGTAGAAGACATTGCATGGTTTGAAGGACAGCGAACGGCCGTATTGTTGGCATGTGAATAAACATGCGTCATTAATGAAGCTTGGTATTTCCTCAACTTGATCTCAACATGGCTGCAGGGTCACAAACTTTCTCATTTTACAGCTAAACAGTACAAGATGTTTCTGAAAACAGTGATTGACAGCACCGGAGGACACTACTGCACTATTGTCAGGATATAGTTTTATAAAAAATAAAAAATGTTTTAATCATATTTGCTCTAATTCTACCCACTGCTGTTCTAATAGCTAAAAAAAAACTTTAACTGTTTGAAAAGTTAAAGGACCCATTATTATAAAAAAGTGAGATTTCATGTTTTTTATTATAAAGTAGGCTTAAGTCCTATATAAATACTGTAAAAGTATCGAAACGCTCAATCCACAGGGAAATACACACAGCCCGTATTCAGAAACTCTGCATTTGAAACAAGCTGTCAGGATTTTTGCCCATTCGTGATGTCAGAAATATACAATATTTAGACCCTTTACACAGATTTAAACATAAACATATTAATAGTGTCCCAGTTTATTTCCTGGTTGCAGTGCATGTGAATGTCATCAGCTGACAGGAAGTAAACATGGACCCAAGCTGTTACCTAGCAACGCAATTCTGTTGTAATTTCGTCAAAATGCGCTAAAACGGAGCGTTTCAGACAGAGAGTGAATACAGGCATATTCAGGCAGACAGTATGAGGAAAATAAAGTTTGCTTTTTTAACATTACAGCATGTAAACATGTTCTAGTAGAAACACAAAATACAAGTATGAACCTGAAAATGAGCATGATATGGGACCTTTAATAACGTTTTTTTTTTGTTTTATTTTGAAAGGTATTACCGGAACACCCTCTGCTGGTCTTGTTATAATAAACATGACATCAAAGTTTAGCTTGACACTTCCACAGGTCGCTTTCAGGTTGGTACCTCCTCATTAAATCAGCTTACAAACATGTCAAAGCTCAACTGTTCAACTTTGGTATCAGTTATTTCATGTCTTAACTGTCTAAAGTAACGTTAATTACCTGTTTGTCGAGTTTGTGTGTAAAGTTATATTGTTTTCTCTGCGTGTCATGTCATGCAACAGTCTGGTTGTGTATCCAGCCATCTAGTTGGACTCTTCTGAACAGGTCAGTCTGCAGGTTTTTAGACTGCTTACTCACTATAATGTAGTGATGGCGAGCTGAAGCTTCAGGAAGCTTTCCAGCAAAATGGTTCAGAAAAGGCTTCATTTCTTCTTCTGCTTCATGTGCACAACAAAACCACCTGTTGGCCAAAGAGTGTAAAACAGGCAGATATGATCTTAACCATGTGATAAGATAAGATATCCTTTATTAGTCCCACAGGGGGGACATGTGCAGTGTACAGCAGCAAAGGAGATAAAACAAGATGCATCAGCTAACACAGCTAAACAAAGTGTAACAAAATATGAACCCTTTAAATAGAAGGAAGTATAAAAATAGGAGCAGTATATACAGTATGGACAATAAAGAGACTAATAACAAAATTGCACAAGTGGAAAATGATTTTGCAAAATGATATTTCACTACAATACTTACTTTTTGAAATAATTCATTCTCTTTAAAACATGATTTACAATGAGTCATATCATTTTTAAACTCCTATAAACACATTTTATTCCTTACTTTTGGAACAGTACTGTCAGGTTTTGCTGTTATATATGAAGTAGAATCTGTAGAAATATTTTATTTCTATATAAGATCAGATATTCCTTTATTAGTCCTGCAGTGGGGACATTTGCAGTGTACAGCAGCAAAGGGGATAGTGCACAAAAAAAAGAGCTAAACAAAGTGTAACAAAATATTATATATAATATTGACAGACTATTAACAAAATTGCACAAGTGGAAAATGATATTGCACAGTGAGAATGAAATTAAACTCCACCTGAAAATATCAGGTTATTGTCAGTTTTTGGTGTGTATGTGTAAGTGGTCTACTGGGACCACAGATCTGAGATATACTGTATTTTGTGCCAGTGAAGGCTGTTATATATAATATAATGGCTATTTTCTAGTAAGTATATTATGAGTATATAACATACATGTATAATAAACTGTAATTGTTTTGTGACTAATGCACCTTATGTGTGTAAACCAATCCTTTGGTCAATAATTGTATTGTAGTGTAATATAATATAATAATGGTAGGAGGGGTAATATTAGTGTTCTGTGTCACTTCTTAAAAGTGGTATTGGTTTAACCAGTGAAATCTGAACCACTTCCTGAACCAGTCACATGGTATGGCCGGGCAGCGAGGCTTTGGACGTCATCAATGACGTCATTGGTCTAAAACGATACAAACCTCGATACGCGCATCGCGGAAAACTTCCTGGATTACTCAACACACGCTCCGAAGCCTCGGCACAGCACGTAACATCACTAACTTCATTGAGATGAGGGTTTCTGGTGCATTTGTGCTTCACCTTGCAGCATTTAATGTCATGTTCAAACCACCAGTCTAGTAGGCCTTGGCCCCCGTCTAATGCCTGGACTATGTGGCTTTCTGGGGGGGGGGTCTGAGAAACAGACTGTGACAGAAAATAGAAAATGCATTCAGTTGAAAATGCATCATTGTTTACAGGAAGCTGTTGCAGGTTATCTATGTCGCAATCATTGGCTGCAAGACTGCAACCCTCATGTTTACACTTAAAGCCCCCCCCCCCCCCTCCAGTGTATTTTCTATGATATTTTTTATATTTATTGAGTCATTTCTTGACTCCTGACATTTTTTGATTTATAATTTTGTGTTCAAAGTTAAAAAAAAAAAAAAAGAAGGTTGTTGGTAAAATGGGAATCTGACATATGACTATAGTAGAAGCTGCAGGTCGAAGGTCATCCTCCAAGCTGCAGGCGCACCCAAGCTTTTTTGCGTTTGAGCCGCAAACCTGTTTGTCTTTCTAGTTAGTTAGGTGTAGTTAGCTAGACCAACTTATTGCATTAGCTACTAATTTTATTACCTCCGCCAGGGCCGAAGGGCTAGGAAGGAGGTTATGTTTTCACCGGCGTTTGTTGGTTTGTCCGTTTGCAGGATTCCTCCAAAAGTCCAAGATGGATTTGAATGAAATGTTTTGGAGGGCTGGGGTGTGGCACAATGAACAATACATTCAATTTTGATGGCGATCCAGATCATGATCCGGCTTCTGGAATTTTTTTTAATAACTCCGCTCAGTTTGTGCATTAACGCCACAGGCTTTAGGACAATGCGCAGTGTAACTGATGACGCGTCACCCAGCCTCTTTCCTTCTGCCTGCAGAGAGAGGGACAGAGAGAGTGCGGGAAATGGAGGGGAGGGGGGGGGGGGTGGACACCTGTAGATTCTGAGTTTTTTCACATTAAACTCGGTGAAATTACAGTTGAGTTTGACCAAAGCACACTTGGTGATTGTTGGAAAGAGTAACGACGACGGTTTAGGTGAGTTTTACTTTGTTTCTGTCCAGTTTGAATGAAGTGTTTTACGATGCTCCGCTACGTACAGCTGATCTCAACATAAACACAAATACACGTGGATGATGGCGCATGCAGCTTGGCGGAGGTCTGCGCTCTCTGAGTGTAATGGCATTTGTGTGTGCGGTGAACGGGTGAAATCAACGCAGTGGATTACACAAAGTCCCACCACCATCACAATTAGCAAAACACATAAATAATAGATAAAAAGACCAGGAGTTGCTGGATAAAACACATCAGGTAAGATAACGTTTCATTTGTGCGTGGTCATAGCAACTTTAGGTTTAAGCTCCAGAATCTGCCCAGAGTTGGTAAAAAAAACAAAACTGAACAGTACATGTTGAAGAGTTATTATCAAAAGGTGTAAAAATGGAGCATGGACGCACCGGTGATGAAAGAGATGCATATTGATGATCACTTTTTAAATCTTCTTAAAGCTGACTGAGAAAACTAACGTGAAACTGAAATCCATCTCAACCTGAGAAACTCTTCTCCCCTCAGCTTTGAAGATGAGTTCCAGAGTGTCAGGTGATCCGGAGGAAGAGGATGAAGAAGAAGAAGACGAAGAAGAAGAAGGGAGCGTCAACCCGACAGAGGTGAAAATGAGTCAGATGGTGATGCCCTGTCACAGCAACCATCGACAGGAGCTGAGCGTGGGACAGCTGCTCAAGTGGATGGACTCCAGTGCCTGCCTCTCTGGTGAGATCTGTGTGTGAGTGTGTGATTCAGTAGTCATGTGGTGTGTGTTGAAATGATTTCACTTGTGAGTTTCCACAGTCTGTTGTAATCACTGAGTAGCCAGACAGGACATGCTGACATGTGTCTGTTTCATATGGGCAGCTGAGAGGCATGCTGGGTGTCCCTGCGTCACTGCCTCCATGGACGACATCCACTTTGAACACACCATCAGGTAACAGGAAGTGTGTGCACAGAGGCGTGGGTCCTGCTGAATTGATAGTGTGTGTGTGTGTGTGTGTGTGTGTGTATAATAAGACCTGGATACAGCCATGGATGTATGAAGAGAACTGGATACAGCGTTGGAGGCGGGACCCCGTTCATTCCTATGAAAGTTACTCAGCGGCGCATGAAGACAAAATGGCTTGAAAAGTACCCGGATCTTGTGCACATGGAACATACGCTGTAGCGTCCGCTCGGTCACATGACTCGGTCACGGGGTCACAACGTCACTAAATAACTCTGGATTCGGCTATTAGTGCGTTTTACAACTTTTGAAACCTAATGATTTAAATAAGGACTATTAGAGTGTTCGTACTGGGGAGTTTATTTACCTAAAAAACAGCGTCTCTTTCCCAATGTAAGTCTGTGAAAAAGTCTTTTTGGGCCCTATGGCATCACGTGACGGACACAGAAGTTGCAGTACTGCCATTTGACCACTACGAAAGTCGGGATCAACATCCGGCGCTTGCGGTATTGCAGTGAAAAATCCCCCTGCTTCCCAAAAAGCATTTTCCCCATAGACCATTATTGTGAAAGAGAGGTCTGTAAACTGTTAACAGGACACCTCCACCTGCAAACAAGGTTGATTATGACTCTTTCTAGTATGAAGTTTTGATCCATGGAGGTTTTACATTTGCAAAACTTTCCTCAATCTGAGAAAAGTGATTTAAACATCTGTGACGTCATCACGATGTAAAGTCTGTGGTAACTTGGGAGAGTTCAGAGCGGGAGAAACACTACTGCGCGTATTCAGTGTGCCGCATACCCCGGGAGTAAACCTGGAAGCTACAAAACCTTTTTTTGACGTATGCGCCAGGCGAGCAATTCTCATTGGACTGAATGGGCGCCATCTAGTAGGTCTGGTATCCAGTTCTTATTATACATCCATGTTTTATATACAGTATGTACTCATTCTTCATTTCTGTCTCTCTGTTCAGCGTTGGTCAGGTGGTGAACATCAAGGCAAAGGTCAACAGAGCCTTTAACACCAGCATGGAGGTCAGATTTACGTTGTGTTCTCACTTATGTTTTACACTCCAGCATTTATACAAAGACACCAACTCATTCTTTGTGTCTTTACATTCATACTAGGGCTGTCAATTGATTACAATATTTTAATTAATCTCATGATAGTTAACCGTTTATTAATCACACATTTTTTTATCTGTTCAAAATGAACCTTAAAAGGAGATTTGTCAAGTATTTAATACTCTTATCAACATGGGAGTGGACAAATATACTGCTTTATGCAAATGTATGTATATATTTATTACTGGAAATCGATTAACAACACAAAACAATGACAGATATTGTCCAGAAACCCTCACAGGTACTGCATTTAGCATAAAACAATATGCTTAAACTGCAGCCCAACAGACAACAACAGCTGTCAGTGTGTCAGTGTGCTGACTTGACTATGACTTGCCCCAAACTGCATGTGATTATCATAAAGTGGGCATGTCTGTAAAGGGGAGACTCGTGGGTACCCATAGAACCCATTTACATTCACACATCTGGAGGTCAGAGGTCAAGGGACCCCTTTGAAAATGGCCATGACAGTTTTTCCTCGCTAAAATTTAGCCAACTTTGGAGCGCTATTAAGCCTCCTTCACGACATGGTAGCATGACATGGTTGGTACCGTTGGATTCTTCAGGTTTTTCTAGTTTGATATGATACCAGTATCTTCACTATAGCTTTAAAACTGAGCCCACTACAACCTCCGAAAGATCGATTGCGTTATTGCGTTAAAGAAATTAGTGCCGTTAAAACAAATTTGTGTTAACGCGTTATTATCGCGTACCACTATACCCTGCTCAGGATTTGGTGGAGACCAAAAACGGAGCTAAAAGAGGGTGAATGTTGGACTTAAAACAACTCCAAATCGCTCCGTAACAGTTGGATGTGTAAATAAACAACTTTAATTAACAAGTTGGCCATATCAACTAAACTGGGAATGATACTCCAGTGTTCATAATCTGTTTCCGCTGCCCACAAGTGGTAAAAAAAAAAATCAGTTATTGTGTTTTTTAGAGTTTGAAGACCTCAGTGAGCTTTTGAGCCAAAGTTACCAGCAGCGTGCCGTGAAGTCAAATCACTGCTGGCAGCTTTAAATCTTGTTATTTATTGTTGTTTGCTGAATACATCATATCATATATAGTCTATAGTCAAAGCATAAGAGTTTGACCGTAGATTGTCCCTGATATATTCCATCCCAGGTGGGCATACAGGTGAGATGTGAGGACCTGTTCTCTGATCGCCACTGGAGGGTTTGTCACGCCTACGCCACCTTTGTTACCCAGCGCACCAGCACAGGAAAAAAGGTAAGGGGTGTGTTGATTTTTTTTTTGCTATTGAACAGTCTGCTTTTGTGTGTGTACGTACTGTATGTGTGTGTGTAGGTATTGTTAAAGGCTTCCTGACACTAAGTAGACACACTTACTGACGTTTACTCACAGGTGACCCTGAAGCCTGTTGTACCTCACACTGAGAAAGAGCAGGTTGAATACAGCGTGGCCGCTGAGAGACGGAGGGTCAGGATGTTACACGATGACATCATCAAAGACCTGCTCTCTCATGGGTCCATCCTGCAGGGTAGGTGTGATGCACGCTGCTGCAAATGTATAGATAACACCAACCAGATCCTTTAAAACCAAGCATTAACTTTCTAATTTGTGTGTGTGTGTCAGCTGACAACTCAGCAGTAAGCAGAGCGGTGGCAGCAGAGAAGACCAAGGTGGAGAGTGTTGAACTGGTTCTACCACCACATGCTAACCATCAGGTTATTTATTTATGTATCTATAAACTTGCCTGTTTATCTCCAGTTATGTTCTGATTTGAGAGTATATGGTGGTTAGTGTCATTTTTGTACTGCTATACAATTTTGGTATGGCAACATACATGTATATAAAAAGCCATCACAAACTCAGGTTTTAATGAATTCAAAGGCTTTTCGTTCATTCCGTCAGTGTTGTGCTGTCGTAGTCTTTAGGGGTGAGATGACTGGATCATCATTTCCGTTTATCTAAATACCAGGTGAATACATTTGGAGGACAGATCATGGCCTGGATGGTGAATGTAGCTACTATTGCTGCCAGGTACAGTCACACACACACACACACACACACACACACACACACATTTGAAGTGCTTTATTTGAATGCACCAGGGTTACAGGTGTAATGTTCTCTTGTTGTATAATCTCTCTACTCAGTCGTCTGTGTCAGGCCCACCCGACTCTGCGAACCATCGACATGTTCACCTTCAGAGGACCTTCTCAGGTTGGAGACAGACTGCTGCTGAAGGCCATAGTCAACAACGCCTTCAAAAACAGGTATCAGTGTGTCCAGAATCACACATAGAGATACAGAAGACAAGATCAGATGAGATCTGACTGATTTTGTGTGGAGAAAACGGGTCACGATAACGGCTCGGTGTTAAAAAAAAAAAGTAAGAATAGGTACGTACATAGGACTTGAAGAGTGATTCTGTGTGTGCTGCAGCATGGAGGTGGGGGTGCGAGCTGAAGCCTACCATGAGGAAGGGCCTAACCGACACATAAACTCTGCCTTCATGACCTTCGAGGTGCTCGACGACCACAGGAAGCTGTGCACGTTACCATGGATACGACCCGAACCCCTGGTGAGTCAACCAACAGAATGAACTACTCATGAAGAACGCATTAACCCTCTGAAAAATATAATATAATATAATATAATATAATATAAAATAAAATAAAATAAAATAATATAATATAATATAATATAATATAATATAAAATAAAATAAAATAAAATAATATAATATAATATAATATAATATAATATAATATAAAATAAAATAAAATAAAATAAAATAAAATAATATAATATAATATAAAATAAAGTAAAATAAAATAATATAATATAATATAATATAATAATATTTGTATATAATATAAAATAAATAAAAAAACACTCATATTTTTCCAATCATATTAATTTGTCTAAGATACTGAAATAGTAATCTATAACACTCATTTAGTGAGTTCTTTTGTAGAATATCTATTAACTCTCTGAGACCGACAATAGACCAGTTTTTGGCTTTTTTAGGGGGGTCCAGGGGGTCTTTAGGGGGAGATAGCAGGTCACTAGTTCTAGGTCGCTAGTTTGTGGCTGTAAAGTTTCATGAGGCTGTGAATATCCTAGAGGTCACCACAGGTCATTTTACAGAGTGAGGTCAAATTTCAATCATTTCTTTGGTTTTCTTTATCTCTTGTGAGTCCCCCAACTTCCGACCACTGTCCCTAAACGGGACAAGAGGAAGTAGAAGATGGGTAGCTGAATTGAGGTGTTTAATTGGATTGAATTTCTCTCTGTCTGTGTCTTCGTCTGTCTCTCTCTGTGTGTCTTTCACTTCCAGGAAGGGGGGAGGAGGTTTCAAGAGGCCATAGCCAGGAAGAAGATCAGATTGGACAGGTAACGGTCTACTCCTGTGAAGAGCACGTACTTTCTTAGCTTTCAAATCCACGTTCTGTGTGTCAGAAGTGATACGGTTTGTATGATATTTTCAGTTAACTCACTGTAAACATGGTCTACGGGGCCACTAGAGGTCAAAACCGCCAGAGGATACCTCAGTATCAAACTCTGAGCCCATGGTAAACAGTGTTTCAGTAGTTTAAATAAACAGATGCATCACCCAGTCATTGTCGAAATGCTTCTAACTGCGCTCCCTTTTTGTTGTTTCAGAAAGTACATCATTTCCCACAAGCAGGGCGAAGTCCCTCTGTCTGTACCCTGGGACCCCAGGAACCAGGTGAGGAGTCACTCAGGACTAGTAACGATGACATGTGCTGTGATCAAGAACACATTACTATATACTCCACATGGAGAGGAATGGATGCACAGAGAGAGCACGCATACGGTTACTGGCTGAACTTATAGATCTTTGGCACAGCTTTGATTATTGACTTGCACGACTACACAAACTGGTCAACAATGTCACTCATGTTGGGTCACTACTATGGCACTAGTCATTTGATGGATTTCAATTCATTTACAGTCTAAAACTAAGCTTGAAGGCACATTTATGGAGATCATTTATCTAAGTGAACATTGCTTTTTCCGCTTTTCCAAGCAATGGTATCGTTTCATTTCATGTATGTTGCAATACTATCAGACTTATTGGAAAAATCTGCTCTTCGTTATACTTTGGCAGCACTAAAACCAGACATTATGTTGACTGTGATGGATGAACTATTCAGAAAGGTTTTTTCATGCTGTACTGAAATTAATGAAACTGAGGAACAGAATCTAAAAAAATATGTCAAAGTTTGGAAAATGAAATAGCAGTAATATATTTAATTGGTGAAACAAAGATACATATTCATTCGCTACCAAGTAGGGCTGCATCGAAAGTCTTTTTCTTTACATTTGAAGCTTCTATTGGGGTTTTCGAATGAAGCTTATTATGTCTGTTGTCATATTTTACGACGTCATCACACTAAAAAATAAATTCTTTGAACAAAGTCCAAGGTGATGTCTTTAAATCTTGTCTCTGCAATGGTAACAGAAAAAATAGCTGCACAGCATTCAAATGTTGATTTAGATTTTGAGTGTCAAAGTTGTAAATGAGGCTAACTATTTGGTGCAGCCCTACTAAGCTAATATGTCAAATTGGGGTGATGCTTTTTGTAGGATGTAATAGGAGAATTTTATGATTTTTACGAGGCGGTTGTCAGAACTATGGAGGACGGAACCTGCCAAAATCCTAAATAAATGAATAAATAAATGACTCAATAAATAAATAAATATGTCATTAAATGTAGCCATTAACTAATTGATAAAATGTGACATTTGATATTTCTATTTTAAGTTGCTTCTTTATTTGTTTATCTTTGTATTAATTCGGTTTTTTATTTACTCTTCTGTTTAATTTCCCCTTTTATTTATTTGTATTTTAATTTTTTATCAATTTTTTGTATTTATTTTTTAGGAATTAATTTATTTTTTATTTATATATTATATTATTTAAAAATAAATGAATAAATAAAAAATAAATGCAAAAATAAATAAATACATTAAAAATAAAATAAACAGAAGAGTAAATTAATAAGGGAATTAATACAAAGATAAAGAAATAAAGAAGCAAATTAAAACAGAAATATCAATTTATGTCACGTTTGATCAATCAATTAATGGCTACATTTATTTTTAATATTATTTTTGCTACATTTTATGACATTTATTTTTTTATTGAGTCATTTATTTATTATTTTATTTTATTATTTATTTATTTATATATTCATTCATTTGGGATTTAAGCAGGTTCCCTCCTCCATACAGAACAGGAGGAGTAGCATCAGGGCCCAGTATTGACATAGTACCTTCTGCTCCGTGTGCATGCTTACGTGTTTGTTTGCTAATGCAGTATGTATGTTGTGTGTGTGTGTGTTTGTGTTTCCAGGTGTATCTGAGCTATAACAATGTTTCAGCTCTGAAGATGTTGGCTGCTAGAAACAACTGGAGCCTCAGCTCTGAGAAAGACAAGGTACTGTATCTGCTGGGAGTTTTTGTGTTTTATGTATGAGAGTATTTTTATCCCCATGAAGGAGCTAGATGTTTCATGTGATTATTTGTTCCCAGGTGCGTCTGTACACCCTGGAGCAGAAGTCCATGTTGAGTATTCGGGTGGAGTCGGAGGTGGATGTTCCCGCTCTCAGAGCCTTTTGTCTGCTGGCTGAGCTGAGCAACAGGGCGAGCTGGGACACACATTATCAGTAATACTTTACTTTTAGGAAAGAAATTCAATAAATCTTTTCCCAAAATGTGATACTCTTCCTTTAACAATATAGTCAATACTATTTCACTTTATTTCAAATAAGCTATATTTCTATCAACATCCTCATCAGTGGTATCTCTCTGTGTCCTCTCCTAAATCAGGGAATGTGAGCTGATTCACCAGGTGGACGATGATGACTTCCTGTATCGAGTGGTGACCCCAGCAGTGGGTCAAGGTGGAGTAGGTTCCTCAACGTCAGCCCAGCAGTGTGAAGGGATTCTCCAGGACTTCATCTTGTTGGCTTCCAATAGGAAGCCATGTGGCAGCGGGTCAGTAACGATGGTGTCTAGATGGTAACCCACAAGTTGCGAAAAACTCTCGCGAATCCTGTTGCTCGACGACCTATCCTAACCTCAACCATTGGAGGTCAATGCCTAACCTTAACCATTGGAGGTCAATGCCTAACCTCAACCACTGGAGGTCAATGCATAACCTTAACCATTGGAGGTCAATGCCTAACCTCAACCACTGGAGGTCAATGCCTAACCTTAACCATTGGAGGTCAATGCCTAACCTCAACCACTGGAGGTCAATGCATAACCTTAACCATTGGAGGTCAATGCCTAACCTCCACCATTGGAGGTCAATGCCTAACCTTAACCATTGGAGGTCAATGCATAACCTTAACCATTGGAGGTCAATGCCTAACCTCCACCATTGGAAGGCAATGCCTAAGCTTAACCATTGGAGGTCAATGCCTAACTTAAACCATTCCAGGATTGGAGGTCAATGCCTAACTCTAACCATTGGAGGTCAATGCCTAACCTTAACCATCTCGCAGGAGATTCACAACTTGTGGGTTACCTTCAAAACACGGCCGTCAGTAGAATGACTGTCTGGAAGGTCTAAATGACAGGTCAAAGGTCATACACCTCTATCCTCCAGGATTTACTGGTCGGTTCCTGTTTTTTCTCCTCAGAGATCCGTACATCATCGCACTGCGCTCAGTGTCCCTGCCCACTCACCCTCCCACCGAGGGATACAACAGAGGAGAGGTTCTGTGTGCTGGATTTACCATACTGGAGACCAAAAACAACACATCCGTGGTGAGACAATATTTTAGCTGATTAAACTGCTGTATATTTACATATAGTCTTAACAAACTTCTCTATTATTATTATTATTTGGATCTTTTTTTCAGATCAGTTACTATAACCAGGCGTCTCCAGAGGTTCTTCCCTACATCTCCACAGATATCGCCGGCCTCTCCTCCACTTTCTACCACAACTTCTGCTCCTTAAGCAAATACCTGACCAGGAAAAGACTGCAGTCCACCTCTGAGGTGCAAACCAGCCAATATCAGGCCACGAACACAGACAGCCCCACCTGTGATACTGAAGGTGATAATCTGTCAGTGGCCCTCCACAGCACACAGCTGTAGACAGTCAGTGGTACTTTACAGGCCAGTTTACATCCAAAGTGTAGAGTGAGATCAAGCTTTTGGTTTTTTTTACAATATGGTACTATTAACACTGTCACAGTGAACAAAAAGTTATATTTACATGAAAAGTAAACGTTGCTGTTGTTTTTTTAAACAAAGATATAATAGAAACTCAAAAGGTTACAATACAAGTGAGTAAAGAACAAATGTTGCCTTAGATACTTGAATGCTCACTCTAATATTCAACCAGAGTCTGATGTAAAACATAGACCTGATTTCAAAATAAAGGCTCATTCGATATTAATTATTGTGTTTTGACAAAAATGAAACATTGTAATCAGTGTCACCGATGGTCAGATAAATGTTTTTATGTTTACAAATCTAAGGCAAGTGTTCATTGAATTGTAAATCTAACCAGGTGTGGGGTTTATAGGAAAATGCAGTGATTTTTGTGAAACACTAACAGTAGTATTAAGTGGTGATGGAATTGTCTCCTTTTACTGACTACTAGCACAAGGTAACACTGATGTTTAATAAATTCTTTTGTAGGACTTTTAATAAAGATGTTTTAACAGAATACATTTGCTGTGTCCTTCCAATCAGAACGCAACAGTAAAATACACTGTATTATAATTAAATGACTGCGTTATGCCACTTAATCAGTCAGTTTGATGGTAACATTATCTTCTAACAAGTTTGCATGATTTACTTAAGTTAAAACTATATAAAAAAAAAGTCATATACTATGTCGAAATATTTTATGAAAAAAAGTCATAGTACATGATTGATGGAAAACTGATGAACTGATTTTTGTACCAGCACAGATTACTTTCTTTACAGCATATTATTCCATCCCGTTCTCATTCCCGAGGCTTAAAAGTCATATTATAGTATGTCGAAAAAAATGGTGTGTTATAATAGCATCAGCTTTGAGGATGAAAATGTGTGAAAGAAAGAAAGAACTGTTAAGTAAACAAACCCTCATTATCAATGTACACTAGTAAAGCACAAAAACTCAATGAAGTACATTTTCAGAATCAGTATTTTTATTGAGTTTTGTGGTTTCAGTCTGTTGAATTTATCCAGACAATGTAACATGTTGAGAACCGGGGCACTGACTGTTTGAAAGGAGGATTATCTGTTGGTTTGGTTTAAATCCAAAACACACACACATACAAACATACTTGACTGATGAGTCATTGTTCACACACGCACGCCCTCAGACACACACACACACACACACACACAGGAGGTACTGCATGTAGTCCTACACCGCCCCGTGCAGGTACAAGGCCAGGAACTTGCTGAATGCTTCAGGCTTGTATCCTGCCAGACCAGCTGGTACCTGCAGGGAGACACACAGCAACCAATCAGAATCACTCAACCTTCCCTTCATTTTCTCTGTCTTCCTGTCTCAGTTATTAAAACATACACATTCAGATTACTCATGGACATGCGATACACTGAATGAAAGATCTCACAGTATAGTATGTATAAAAAATGCCTTAGTATAGTATGTCGAAAAAAAGTGATAGTATAATATGTCAAAGAATAAGTCATGGTATAGAATAGTATAGTATAGTCAAAGTATAGTAGTCGAAAAAAAATCTGGATAGTATGTCAAAAAATAAGTCACAGTATAGAATGTCTAAAAGAAAAAAAAGAAAAAGTCATAGTATGTAATGTCTAAAAAAAAAAGAAAAAGAAAGTCATAGTAAAGTATGTCTAAAAAAAAAAGTCATAGTATAGTGTGTCGAAAGATAAGTCCTAGTCTATTACAGTGGTTCTCAACCAAGGGTCCACTATCGAAGTGAGGCCAATCTGATAAACAGTCATAAGAGTGATCGTGGGTTATCTCCTGAACTGCAGCTGGAAACTGTAGATTTCTCCTCTTAATCATCTCTAACAACCAAAATCTTTTCAGATGCAGTTCCCTGAAGTGAAATCTTACCAAATGGGGGTCTGTGACATAATGTGCCTGCCAAGCTTCCTCGCTCTACTGCCTGTTCTATAATCATACAAGAGGGTGACAGATTGCACACCACCCACTAAATGACTAGTAATGTTTGAGTTAAGGTTCTGATTTCCAACAGTCTTGATGACAGAACATGGCTCTAAGTCACAGATCCCAACAGACAGGATGATTATGGTCATCATACCTTCACTTGCTTCTTCTTGATGAGTGGTCGGACTTTTGCAAAATCATAGAGCTCGACATCTTCATCCAGCCACACCTGCATGGAGCAGACAGCATTTCAGAAAGCCAGCAGACTTCTTTTACTTTGAAAGTGAATTCAGATTTTTGTACCAGCACAGATTTTGTTTCATTACTTTCTTTACAGCATATTATTCCATCCCGTTCTCATTCCCGAGGCTTTGTCGCGGCATAAGGCACCCTTTAGCGCCGCTATGAAACGCACCGGGTGTTCCATTAACTATAATGTAAACTCGTCCGTGGCAACAGTAAACGCTCAGAGAAAGTGCGCTGGGGGTGTGGTGACGTAGTTTAAAGAGCGAAAAGAGACACACCGGGCGGGCAGGAGGGGAGGTGGATTAGTCCAACAACCACAAGACTTTCATCCAGGATACCGCTGTTGTTCGTGTCCCCGTGTTCGCAACGTTCAGTGTCGTTATCACTGTACAAACGTAGTAGTTTTAAGCCCAACCATGTAGTTCTTTCCTAAACCTAACTATAGTGGGTTTGATGCCGAAAAGGGCGTGACAAAGCGTCTTGATTATACGGTCCTGAATAAAGACCTGATCTCTGTGTAACCAGACTGAATACTTATTTAAATATGAGAGGTATTTCATGTTGAACATATATACTCCACTGAAAAGCTTGTGAATTGTCACCACAGTCACCACCTGTAAACTTAAGGCCCTGAACACCCCCGACCAATGTCAGGGCTGCCGTTCAGCCAATATCGGGGCCACCGTTCGGTTGATGTCGGGGCCGCCAGTCGGCCAAAGTCGGGGCCGCTGGTCGGCCAATGTCGGGGGCCGCCTGTGAGTGTCTGTGGCCCTAGTTGGTACCAGTCTGAGGTTTTTCAGACGATCCAGCATGTTGTGTCTGCGGCGGAGCCCGTTGGTGAGAGAAATCACTCTGACTGGCTGTTCAGCTTAAACGAATCAGTCCACGAGAAGAGAAACGGACGTGAGGAAAGCGAGCCGACGAGTAAAGTCAAGAGGAAAAACACAGAAGGCTCTCCTCCTTTTTCATCTCCATCTATTCTGATCCTTCGAATACTGTAATGAAGCTAAGTGGTGAGTGAGAGTGGTGTGAAAATGGTCGCCGCTTTGTTTCATGTACGTATCATAACGACGGCTTTTATATCCCGCCGTCCTCGGTCTTCTGGTTTCCCTTTTTGAATGACGAATACGGACTACCGTCGCCTGCTGGTGTGGAGAGTTATTTCCTCTCACGCAGGAGCAGAACGTACGTGCTAACTGGCCGTCGGCTGTCGTCTTTGCGGTGTGTTCGAATGCAACTTTTTGGCTATCGGTAGGACAGAAATGACGCACCTGGTTCTTGATGCCGTCGTCTCCTCGGAGATCTGTTGTGTTGAGCTGGAAAACCATAAACTGGAAGATCCTCCCGTTGGTCCCCACTGCCTGCACTGTTATGGGACGCTCTAATAGATGCTGAGGCTGCGTCTGACACACACACACACACACACACACACACACACACACACACACACACACACACACACACACACACACACACACACACACACACACACACACACACACACACACACACACACACACACACACACACACACACACACACACACACACACACACACACACACACACACACACACACACACACACACACACACACACACACAGTGTAAGAGGTAGAAAGAGAGAGACAGAGAGAAGGATAATTGTGGATCAGCAACTAATACAGTATGTCCACCGACTACTTTCACAGATCAGCTGTGTACGGTGACTCCCTGTTAAAGGTGATGTGTATATCCTCACCCCATACAGTCTGTGTGCACGGACCAGAGCGTTTCCAAAGGTGAACATGAACATCTTGGCTCTGAACTGCTCTGGCCGGAGCTTACAGACGACATCGGCTCCCTCCAGGAAGTGAAGTGTGTGGGCATGAGGATAAGGGTAGTCGTCCCGGAAACCTGATTGGATAACAGAGACGTCACTTAATTTAATAAGGCCTGAGCACTAGGGATGAGTATCGATACTCTTTGATACTCTTATCGGTTCTTTTTCATTACTGAATAATTGCTTTCTGATATATTATGTAAAAATAATATTTTTAAATAGGGCTGTCAAACAATTCAAATAGTTGATCGAGATTAATCGCAAACTAATCACACATTTTTTATCTGTTCAAAATGTACCTAAAAGGAGATCTGTCAAGTATTTAATACTCTTATCGATATCGGAGTGGGCAAATATGATGCTTTATGCAAATGTATGTATATATTTATTATTGGAAATCAGTTAACAACACAAAACAATGACAGATATTGTCCAGAAACCCTCACAGGTACTGCATTTAGCATAAAACAATATGCTCAGATCATAACATGGCAAACTGCAGCCCAACAGGCAACAACAGCTGTCAGTGTGTCAGAGTGCTGACTTGACTATGACTTGCCCCAAACTGCATGTGATTATCATAAAGTGGGCATGTCTGTAAAGGGGAGACTCGTGGGTACCCATAGAACCCATTTACATTCACATATCTGGAGGTCAGAGGTCAAGGGACCCCTTTGAAAATGGCCATGACAGTTTTTCCTCGCCAAAATTTGGCGCAAGTTTGGAGCGTTATTTAACAAGCTAGCATGACATGGTTGGTACCGATGGATTCATCAGGTTTTCTAGCTTTGTACGATGTAATATCGTCACTTTAGCTTTAAAACTGAGTCCTACAACCTCTGAAAGATTGATTGAATTAATGCGTTAAAGAAATTAGTGACGTTAAAACAAATTTGCGTTGACGCGTTCAATTTCACATTCCTCATTTTAAATATAACTAAATGTTTCTAGAGCAGCAACCGTAATGTTTACAACAGCAAATCACTATATTAACTCTATATAAATAATATCTTACTGGAAGATAATCTAGAATGTCAATAAAGTAAATAATATTCCTGAGTGACAACCTGGTCAAATACAACAGCGAGCACGTTGAAACCCATCAAGTCTCTCTTCAAGAAGACCTGTTCGTTTCCATTATTGCAATATCATAAGTTAAGTATAACATTTTAAACATTGACCGTTTCTAAACTTTCACAGATGTTTGTCTTGTTTTTAAAGTTCTAAATGGGCTCTAAACTGCTTTTCTGTGTGCCGTCTTGTGGACTGTCCTGTGAGATGTTCTGTGATTGTAAAGTTTGTTTTTGTAAGTACCTGCCTCAGGACTTACGGATGAAATTTAGCTACTGTGCTAATTCCGGCATATTTACATTGATGTGTATTGCTGATATGTTGATTAATGTGCACTGTACTAATTCAATAAAAAAAATAAAAAAACTTCTTACAGTGACAAATATAATTGTTGTAGTTCTCTTCACTTCACCTGGTTTATTTCACTTTCTCCGCCGCCGCCGATCAGATATCGGTGACAATGAGGCCGATCTATTAAATTCAGTTCTATGTTTTTATACTATATACATTAAGTAATGGCATTTTAATTCTTGTTTAGGTTTTGAGCAATTTATTGCTGCATTAAAAAGTTCCCACACCTGAATTGTAATTCCTGTTAATTTTGAAGATTTGTTTTAACAAGTTGCTGGTGAACGATTTATTGTTTTATATATGTTTTACTATCAGACCATGGCTGTGACTGGGAGTCTTCTCACCTGAGCAGTTCACCTCCTCCTTGTACACGTGGACTTTCTGCATGTCGATGGTGGGCGAGACAGGATAGAAGCTTTCCAGGGCATGATCTGCTGTGTCGCCTACTTCTTGTCTCCCAGAAACCTCTGGGAGAGGATCCATGCAGTTTTGCAGTAAACCATTCTGACCCCTAATCTGGAACAGGTCCTCACCTGGTATTCAAATATAAAATGAGAATAGAGTACATTAGAATTACAGAAGCCCTGAGAGGCAAGTGAGGAAAAACAAGTGTGATCTAAATTGTTTTCTCTCCTGCGTTTATGACTAAAAAAAAGTTTTGCCAGGATGATCTTTTACAGTTCCTTAAAAAAAATCAGCTGTGAAACTAGTGGAGAAAAATAGTTTTGCCAGGTGAAAAAAAAAGTTTTAACAAGTGAAAAAAAAAAATTTTTGGCAGGTGAAAAAAAAAATTTTTGGCAGGTGAAAAAAAAAAGTTTTGCCAGGTGAAAAAAAAAAGTTTTAAACAAGTGAAAAAAAAAAAAGTTTTAACAAGTGAAAAAAAAAAAAGTTTTGCCAGGTGAAAAAAAAAAGTTTTAAACAAGTGAAAAAAAAAAGTTTTGCCAGGTGAAAAAAAAAAGTTTTGTCTGTCTGGTGAAAAAACAAGTTTTGGCAGGTGAAAAATTTTTTTTTGCCTGGATCATTTTTCTAAGATACCTTTTTTTCTCATCTGTGAAAACAAGTGTTTGTGTGGAGTGCACCACTACCCCGTGCTCTAAATAGGACTAAAAGCATTCATGTTTTCTTCCAGGTGAGTTTTAATTTCTCCATTCACTCTAAATACATGTATATATTGTGTGGTAACAAGTTATGTAAATTAAAACTCACCTGGAAGAAAACATGAATGCTTTTAGTTCTATTTAGAACACGGGGTAGTGGAGTACTTCAGCCTCTTGTGGCCGAAATGAGTACTACACCAACAAAGACTTCTCAACTTCAAATCTCAACAACTATTGGATGGATTACCATAAACGTTTGTACAGACATTCATGGTCCCCAGAGATCCCAATGACTTTGGTGCTCTGGAGCAGGTTATGTTCCAGATAAGAGATCAACTCGTATAAAAGCACCTCCTACTGACCAATCAGAGCTCTGTGCGGGGATCGTATGA